>NC_051443.1:11340198-11362233 GCF_001649575.2 Kryptolebias marmoratus | reverse complement strand
CCACCCCCACCCTTCAGAAAAATAAGACCACGAGACATTAACTTCACGTAAGACTGCAGTCCAAAGTTTGCAGCTTTTCCGGCAGTTAAATGTTGCTCCCTTTGAATTTTGAAGAGTGCCCTTTTAAGAGTATTCCTAAATTTACATCAGGTGGAAGAGGCAGCTTTTATTCTCTGTCTCAGAGAACAATAACATCTTAAGGGGGTTATTTGTGTCTAAATACGGCGCACCATGCCTAACAAAGCTCTAATACAGCAGCCTAACGCTCAATATCCAGCAGAGTGTCGAGAGCATCATGTGTTTCATTTGTTTAAGTGATTAATGAGCACTCTCCTGCAGGATAGGCTGCAGAGAAAATTGAGTGTCTCTGTTCTATCTATACATTACAATCAGCTCTCCCGTTATCCCACACCCACCCTTGAATTTATGAATTATGGCCTCCGCCTTGTTTCCTGGATTGGTTAGATGCAATTACCATGGCGTACATGCTGTCCAGTTTGAGCTAAAATTAAACACATGCCCAGAATTGTGGTTATGCATCGAATGTGCCATTTTTTTTTTTTTTAATCTAAAGGACATATGTTTGACTTCATCCACCCCACAGCCCTGAAGCTCAGCAGGGATCGTAATTTGCTTGTTCCACTGCAAATATTAACATTTCCAATGTGTTGTGTTACGCTACAGCAAATAGGATCGACACGACCCAGAGAGTGTTAATAAATCATGATTATGAAGCACCATTGGCTGCAGCTTCCCTCGGCAGCCGGTGAATAAACTCCTTCCCAGTTTTTGTCTGTGGGCACACCCTGCAGGATGATACAAGTCGTTAGGTAATTATACAGCAATTAGGATTCTGATAGAAGAAACAGCAGGTTGGTCCACCCGCCTGGTGACAAATGATGAACAGTGCATCTAATCAACTTTCTTTGATAGTTCCCCTTGACCTGAACTTATGAGATTTTTAAAAATAAGTAAACAAACTGCACAAGGTTCCCATAAATCTATATGGAAAACCAGCAGGCTGTCAAAAATATGACATGCCTTCATAATCACCCATTTCACAAAGACGGGTTAATTTTAACTGGCTTCATTTTAACTGGCTTCATTTTTTTTTTCCTGATAGGGAGCTTATGCTGTTCAACACGAGACTCTAAAGGACACAGGGTTTGTTTGATCCATGACTCAGAGGACACCACGTTCCATATTCAACACTCATTTGTCACCCGCATGGCGCTTGTGGAATGTACAAGATGCTGAAAATAACGTGAGGTCTGAAAAGATTTCTTCAGAATTGCTGATGAGTGACAGTTTTTCTTTCAGCTTTACAATAAAAGCAGTTTTTGTTCAGCCCACGTGGAAAACTCTCATCTCTTTTTAAACTTTTCTTTTATATTTTATTGTGCAAAATGAACAGATTTCACAGCCCTTATCTCACTCTTCCTAAAATGCCAACTCCCTGTTGTAATGCTTCTGTCATATTGTTTTGCATCGCATGTTGGTGCAGTTTGAAATTCTCTTTATGTGGGTCAAAATGTGAGGAACTGAAGCGTATTTTGTGGAAAGTTAGGTCTTGTGATGTGTTGTGACATCATGAACAATGTTGTATTTATGCAGTATATATCACAAACACAAAGTAATATGCAAACTGATATGCAGCTCTAATGAGACAGACAAGAAAAACAAGCAATGGAAATGCCTATTATGCATATAAGAGCCAAAAGTACACCACAACACTATGGCAGTGCAGATAGGACGTTTATATCGTTGTTATTGTTGAGTCACTGTTATGTAACTTCTGTTATTATTCTGTATATGTGATGGCCTAATGTTGCTATATTCAGAATACAGAATGTTTTTGTCTTGACCAATAAATCTGTGGCAACCTTGCTGGAGATCACACTATGTAGGGTATCAGATCTGTACGTAAAGAGGCAATGTTTTTCATATTATTTCATTCTAGCCATGTATCTCAATGCACAATGGAAGCACAAGGGAAATATGCAAAAGTTGAATGTCTTTACTAAAAATTATTGCTGCTCTGCACTGTATTTTTAGGCATTACATTAAAAAAAAACAACAACTTGTAGATTAATCAGTTACAGCATGTTCTGATCACTTAATAAGTGATTTATCTTTTAGGTCTTGAAGCAGTTTCCTCTCACCTGAGTTCTGTTGTACATTCACTCTTGCAAATTGTTTTTCCACATGTGTGAGTAAAAGAATACGTTCAACAACAACTTGGACAATAACATCTTACACGTGGTGTGCTGGTCATGAACTGATGGGTTTGACTCAACTTCTAAACTTTGCTTTTTTTAATCAGTCAAAGTTTGACAACGTTTCTGTGATGCCATCTTTAGTGATCTGTGATCACGCTATACCACACATGGCACACCTGACTAACCTGAGGGCAATATCAGATTATAGGTTGCTTTAAAATGTGTGACTTTATAAAAAACTTGAGCCCTGGACACCAGAAATGTTTAGTCAGAGCAGATGTTAACAACTCTCCAGCACAGTTGGGGAATGGTTTGCTGAACTGAAATTCTTTCCACCATACTCCTCAATCTTGCATCTGATTGTTTTTTTTCAGTATGGAGGTGGAAAGTACACAACTGAAACAAGCCTGAACATTTCTACCATGTTGAAAACATTGCTGAGAGATTTAGTTTAGATCTAAAGCAGTAATTCCACCCATCTGATTTGATTATCTTCTTTTCCCCAAATCAGAGTTGTGACATTTGCCCATTATCAGAACAACATTTAGCCGTTAGCCAGTTAATTGATGTGATAGCCCAATACTGATGCTTGAATGAAAGGCTTTGGTTAGGTTACAACCTTTGAACAGATTGTAGCTGTAATGTCCCATGAAAAAGGACCAGTATAATTGCTGCCTGACACTTTAAAAAAAATGAGCAAAACTGATTGAGAAAGAAAGGCAATAGAAAGGAAATACACTTTTCAAAGACAGAAAGGCGTAAAGGATTTGGAAACTCGAGAGAACTCCGCGCAGAGGGGAGTCAAGGCCGCAAAATACAAAGTCAAGGTGGCTAGGGAGAACAGGTGTGGGAAAAAGGAAGTACAAGACAGCAAGAGGCCAACTGTAGGGAGTCTGGTGAACAAGAAAACGCACAGAGAACAAGTGTGCGTGTCTGTTTGTGGAAGAAGGAAAAAGGAGACATTCAGATTGAGAAGAGACATAAGAGACGCAAGAAATCTGCAAGCAAATTAGACATCATTAGCCAAGAGGCGGTTAACAAGTCTAATTAGGGGAGAAGCAGGCAGGCAGTCATACCAGATTCACTTCCGGACCTCAGTCACACACAACCACAGTTATACAAAACTACACACAAGGCCACAAGAAAAAGACCCACAGACTCAGCCACATCTCTTAACTGGGTCAGATCTCTGAGACTTTAAGCAGAAGGGCAGAAGGGGGGGAGATGGCGGCGAGAGGAAGTGGGAGATTGAGGAAAGATAAAAGCTAGAGGGTGGGACCTCACATAGGCCAGTTGTCTGCTGAAGTGAGATGGAGGGAGTTGTTTAAAGCCATGAGAGTAATAAAGTGAAGAAAAGACATGAGGAGAAAAAAAAAAGAAAGGGTGCGTATAGGACACACTCCCAGATGCACACGCATAAAAAACTGCAACGAGGTTGTGTACATAGCCACCAGCTGTTGTTTTACCTCTGTCATTTACGGGACATTGCATTTAGGGTGTGAATCTGAAAGAAATCTGCAGGGGCTGATAATATCTCCCATAAATATGTCAGGGACATTAAATCCAGATTTTTAGTGTCTTTATTATAGAGATTAGTTGTGTGGAATGACATTGTTGCTGTACCAGTACAGCCACCAAGTTCTCACTTTGAGTGATAGCTTACAAGTGCTCCTAAGGGATGACTGGGCTACATTTCCTTGAAGTAGCAATGACTGACTGTCAGTTTTAGAAAGACAGAAAAATGCATTAGTAAAACAGGCTGCTTTTTTCCATGTACCCAGTGCTCTCTCTCAAAGGCACAGTGACAGAAAATGTTATTTTAACAACTTCTGATGATCCCTTAAGTAACACAGAGTAAAATCTGATTTAGTTTTCCCTCTCAAAAACCCACGGTAAGGGTGCAATATAAAGTTGGGGAATTCAAGTGGCAAATCACGAAAAAAGGCAGAGGGTAATGCTGTAAATTTTCACAACACTGACTTTTACTTCCTAAACAGCAAAGCTCCAAAATGTGCAGAATTCTGTTTATTCATAAAAAGCACCTATAATGAAATCTTGAAAAATGCACCACTGAAAAGACGTGCGTGTTGTTGCTGTTCATTGCATGAGGGTTAAAAGCACAGTTAACGGACAAAATGCATTTTGTGCATTTTAATGCATGGGAGGAATGCATTAGCAATCAAAGTGTATTAGTCTTGCAAATGTATGCACTTACACACATGAAGCTGGCTTTGAAGAACCAGGAAACCACTCCACACTTCACACTTACCAGCTAAATCAGCTCTGTGACTACCACCTGTTGATGGCTTGGAGACATAACAGTGGTGGATCAACTTTTCATTTCAGGCACTACACCAATGCAAGTAGAAGGTGTCTCAGGTCTGGATCGAAAGTATTACGTGACAAGGGCAAATGCTGGTCACTTCCCTTTTTGTGTTTTTGTAGCGAAATGGTACACCAGAGCTTGCAGACAAATCATTCCCTCGGACACGTAGCCTTCAAGCTCCACCTCTCTAATTCATGCTTTCTGTGACACATTTGAAGTGTCCACGCCAAAGCAGAAATACTGAAGTTGCATTAAAGTATATCATAAATTTTAACTGCCATCCTCAGTTGACATTATTCAGCTGTTTTGACAGGTCGTTGAACCCTACTCATAACTACTGACAGCATCATATACTGTGAAACTGATGGAGTTTGCCTTTAAATATAAAAGGTTCTGCACTTGATTTATGAATTCAATATTTTAGGCTTTCCTAAGCTTTGCTACTCCAGCAAGAATCATTGAAACAGAAATGTTGTTGATTAGTTGTCAGTGTAGTGGCACCAATGTCATCATGGCTTCCTGGCATTTTTTAGATTTATTAGTTCAAGACATGAACTGTAAAGAGAAAAGGTAGCGATAACCACCAAATCCGAGATGTGAAGTCACTGAGGATGAGCATAAAAGGGCAATGGCACTTGTTAAATACATTGTTCCTTCATTAGCATTATTTCACTCTTTTAAACCTTCACAGGAATAAACTGAGTGTATGATGTCACACTGCATCCATCAATGTACTAAAGTCCTACTATTTTGGAGTGATGACTAACCCTATTAGATCTAAAGTTTTATCTCCTTGGAATGTTGACAAACTTAAAACTAGGTCAAGCAAAAAATGTTATAGAACTGTAGTAGAATGTTTTTGAAATAAATAAATTACAAAGCACACAATTCTAAATATAGCATTGCAGATAAAGGTGGTAATTATCAGAGTTTGTATGGAAACCTTGATAATTATTATGTAACTCAAAGCAGATAATAAAGTAAAATAAATCACAAGAAACTAAAAAACTAACAGATTAAAATGTCAAATGCAAAGATGAACAAGCTGCGTACGCTGAGCAGTTAAAACATAAATTATTGTAACTTTTTAGTTTCGCTATATTTTTTGACTACACATTTTCAATTAAAAATCACTAATTTTTAAACCAAGTTGTTTTTGTGCCAGAAAATTACCTGGACAGATGAATAAGAGGAGGATAACAGATGGATTAGAGGCACACGGCCGATATATTTGTGACAGCTTAAAAAAAAAAAAAAAAAAATCCCTCTTATGCAACAGAAGTAGCAACGCTAAAGCACGAGTTGGTCATTTAAAAAGATTCTGTCAGATTTAAGCAACATAAAATCTGCCACGTAAATTTGTTGTCTGAGATGAGTTTTACTTTTTCTAATAATAAAAAGACCACAAGTAGGAAATAACAGTAAGACTGGGCTCATTTCGTTTTGACGCAAAATATAAAAGTCACATATTATAATTATTTTACAATTACATTACGTGAAAATGATAACCTATAAAAACTTATATTCACTTTATATCCTATTTAACAAACCCCTACCTCCTACCTCGGCCCAGAAGAGATCCCCCACGAGCCAGAAATGGCCTGCGGGCCACCAGTTGATATCGTTTCTGGTTCCAAATAATCACAGTATGCACAACCACATATGTATCACATGTCTCCACTAGATGAATGTCACATTTATTTTCTGTAATTTCTGAACCAACAATAACATCAGTAACTATTTTTAACATGACTTACTTCTGTAGTTTATTTTACTTTGAAAATCTTTTTTTAAACAAGTTGGACTGCAGGGTTTCTTAAGAAGTACTAAAAATAGAAACAAAACATCCAGAATTGACCTTCAGTTACCTTTAATGAGTGCTAAGAGCTGGCTCCAAAACATCTTTGGCTCCAATAAAGTCTCATTATGGAGTCATTGTAGTTTCATTAGCTGCATTAACATCATCTGATCAGACTGACTTTAATCCTTCCAAAAATAATTATGCAGTTAAGTAGATATTACGTTCCCATTCTGATTGGGCACATTTTTGTCTGCTCGGGTTTTAAGTGTAACTCTCCAGCTTCACTCTCCTTCTAAATCTGGCCAATTCTAGCTAAAAATGTAACTCCGGGCTATTTGAAACTTGTTAACCACGCCACTTACATTAGCCCAGTTTCACTCGTTACCTGTTTCTGGATGACAGGTCCCATGATGGTGGCAGTTGCAGGGCACGCACGTTGAGAAGGGTCCTCTGCTGGGGTCTTCTCGGGTGAATCCAGGGGCGCATCGCTCGCAGAACTCGCCTGCAAAGCCCTGAGGACACGAACAAGCTTCCACCCACGGGGCAGGAGGACCGGCTGGACCGGAGGAGACGGAAGCTGAGGTCAGGGTTACCGCAGCAAGCTGTGATGTGTCTGGAGGGCAAGGAGGAGAAAGGTGGGATGGGTTTACTCATCAAAAGTACGCATGCACCGGTCAGGAGAAATATTTCTTGCCCGCCACCGAAGGAAATAATGTTTTTGCCCTCATCTGTGTGTGAGTGCATTAGTCTATAGCAGAGGTGGCCAATCGTGGTCCTCGAGGGCCACTATTCTGTATGTTTTCCTTGTTTCTCTGCTCCAACACACCTGATTCAGTGGTTAAATCAGCTCTTCATGTTCTGCAGAAGCTTGTTAATCACCCATTGATTCAAATCAGGTGTGTTGGAGCAGAGAAACAAGTAAAACATGCAGGAGAGTGGCCCTCGAGGACCAGGATTGGCCACATCTGGTCTGTAGCATTAGAGAAGTATCTCAAGAACCACTGCATGGATTTTAATGAACCTCTTAGAAAGTATGAATGCACACCTACAGGTCATTAACTTCTGGTGTCAACCTAACCAAAGATGGACGCCACAACTAATCAACCAAGCCAACACAAAAAAATGGCTTTAACTCAGTTACTTTTACAGATACTAAGCTAAGATTTGGTGTGGTAGTAGCTGACAGTCACTCACAACATGTACTTCAAACTTTAACAGCTCATGCGAGGTCATGCATAACTCTATTTTCAAAGTTTTAACCGAAACAGATGCAGCTCATTTCTCAACACAAGCCAGTCTGAGTTTGAAACTCTGGCTTCAAAGGTGGCAGCCAATCTGCATTGCTTCAAGGAACCCTAGGCTTTTATCATTGTTTTGTTTTAGTTTTCTCTTTTATTTATTTTTTATATGAGATGAGCAGTGTATACATATAAATGAAATCATTCAGGCACTCTTTGATATAGGAAATGAAAAATAAAAAAAATAGAAGAAGAAGAAAAAAAAAAAGCACTCCAGCAGAGCAAAATGTGAAAAAAAGGAGACAAGAGACCCCGTGGAGGGATGTCAAACATGCAGTTCCAGTGGGGTTTCAGGATCCCTTGCTCCTCTCATGAATAGTGATGGGGGGCAGGCCATCCTGAACCCAATCCCTCACACCCTTTAGTCTGTGAGCAGCAGCCACACTCCTGCTCCTTTTTTTTTCTTCTTGTGCGTCTGTTGCGACGTCTGCTCTCACTCCAGACATGATTAACTGGATAACTAGACGGCTGGATAGACGGATAACAAGTGTGGATAGGCTCCTGCATGATGATCAGAGTGGGAAGGCGCAGTGAGAGGTGAGGAAGAAAAACCAAAGCAGAGGATGAACCCCGGGCTTCCCGCAAGTCGTGATCCAGTCGTTCCTTTAACGCTGATGAAACTCGCCGCATTTGCACCTCAGAGACATAATCAGCGCGCGAGCCTGTCCTCTCCCCTCACCTTGATGGGTTTGAGCCCCTACCCTTTACTCCCCGCCTGCTCCTGATGTCTCTCAGCTCCTTCGGGTGGGAGACGTGCGCCTTTAAAACAGTTTCCTCATGCAAAAGCCTATATTTGTGCTAATTAAAAGCATTTGATTTGGAGTCCCGCTGTGTGGTTCTCTCCATCAACTCGTTTTTTTTTTCTTTTTCCTGAGAAACCTTGTCAGAGCAGTCGGCGATTTTTACATGGGGCTCGCTGCAGCCTGGCCGAGTGTTAATGCACCTTTACATTAAACCATTAAATCATTGATTTCTCATAAACGTTCAGTATGGCCGTGCACTCTATTAGGGGCTCAATGACAGCGGCAGAGAAAACGAGGGGACATTAAAATGGGATAGTTCTGTTATTGGACATACTTTGTGGTGCAGAGAGAGGAATTTAAAAAAAGGTAAAGCCTAGCATTTTTTGAAGGAATGCTATCACCCCACCACCATTGATGCCAGAGTTTTAAACTAAAATCATCTTATGTAGAGGAAGATTGATGTTATAACTATTTTGGTCAAACCTTGTAAATGACCTTGTGCACTGTTGCGAAATCCCATAAGATGTGTTTTGTGCTGAAATATGGGTTGTGAAGACTGCCGGCTACTACCACGCCAAGTTTTAGATCAATATTTGTAAAACTGAGTTATTGACATTTTTGTATTGGCTGAAGTTGAACAGCTGTGGTGGCCATCTTTAATTTTGGCGACTCCAAAAGTTTATCCGTTGCAGAGGTTCAGCCAATTATTTTCTGAGACTTTCATTAAAATCTGTCCAGTGGTTCATGAGATATTTTGCTAACAGACAGACAAGGTTGACACCAAGAGTTAATGTCAGTTTTAAGCAGAAATGTTGCACAATGTGAAGTGCTTAGAATATGTGCCAGAAATAGTGCTCAGCCGCTACCACACCAAATTTTAGCTCCATATCTGTACAATTGACTGAGTTACAGATATGATTGTGTTTTCTTAGCACAGTTGGCTGTGGCAGCTAACTTGAATTGGGTTTGACTCTAAAAGCTAATCAGCTGTAGGTGGTCATTCACCTATGACTTTCTAAGAGTCTCATTAAATTCTGCTTAATGGTTCATAGGATATTTTGCTAACAGACAGACACAATTGGCTTTAAATTTTAAGCAAAGATCTTGTGAAATGTTATGGATGACTCTCAGCTACTACTTCACCAAATCGTAGCTCAGTATCTGTACGATGGGATACATTATAGCCATTTTTGTGTTTGCCAAGTTCACTTAGCTGTAGTGGCCATTTTGACTTGGGTTGACTCCAAATGTCAATTAGTTGTAAACGTTTAATCAATGATTTCATTCAGAGAGTTTCATTAAAATTTGGTCCCTGAGATGGTTTGGTAATGATTCAAACAAACACGTACAGATAAACCTAGACATGGGCACAAACATCATCCTTTTGGCTTTGGCGGCGGGTGATAAAAGTCTTGACGGCAGGTTATTTTTAGAGGTTTGTTGTTGTTAAAAATGAGTTTGAGAGCAAAGAGAAATCGTTAAGTGAGCTTCTCCTCCGTTATGTGCAGGAGAAGCCGTCTCTATGACTCGTTTATGTGGGTGGGAACAAAAAAACAACAACAACAAAAAAAAAATCAGTTTTGATGGAATATGTATGACCGTGCCTCTGTTTGTTTGCGCACAAACTTCTGTGTCGGTGTTTTTGTAAGAACTACACCAGAGTGGGCGTTGCGGCGCCTCCACCGAGAAACTAATTAAAATGGTGCAAGCAAGTGTGAGAGAACCGGTAATTTCAGCCAGCTGTTCTCTCTTCTCTGCGCTCTAATCTGCCGTAAAGCCTCTCAGATCCTGCTTGTTCCTTACAATGCAAACTATCAGACAGAAAGGAGGGGAGAAGTAAGAGGAAGGACTTGAAAAAAAGGAAATGGAAGTCAAGAAGTACTTAGACATACCTGGAAGTATAAATAGTTTTTTTTTTCTTTTTTGGCTTAGCCAGATACAGAACATTTGACTGGATGCTGAACTGTGAGCACAAATGCTGTCAATGTTTAAAAAAAAAAAAACTATATTTGGTGGCTTTTTTAACATTTTTTGTTGCCATAAAATGACAAAAACATAAAAACAACACATTATACTAATAATGAAAAACCTTTAGAATCCTCCTCATGGGCATGTGAAAGTAATTTCCTTAAATTTCTTTCTCCCCACAGAAATGAATAATGAGCAACAATGTTTTTTTGTTTTTTTTTAAAATATAATGCTCTGTTTGTGAAGCAAATCAATAAATGTGATGCTTTAAGTTTCACTCACTGAAACAGACCATAAAAATAAAGACCAAAAAATAAAATAAAAGAAAATAAAACCAAAAGAAAAGCAAAAAAAGAGCCTAAAGCAATAGTTCAGATCTCCTAAAATGAAGTTTTGTGAAAGGGTTATGAAAAACAAACATCTTACCTGTTGGAGAAACAGGGTTGGATTCTGACCAAACTGACAAGCTAATGACTAGTCCGAGTGGAACCAAAACCAAAGCAGTTTGGTAATATTATAATATTTTTTGCTGGTATAAATGTTCAATGTGAAATGGGTGATTGTGTAAAAGTTTCAAAGTTCAAATCTGATTTCCAGATGAGGTCAGAGGTCTGAAAAAACTGAAAAAGAAATGGTGGGATTTGCCTACAAGTGCTTGCTTGTGAAATTAAGCCGGTCTAACTCTTGACAGTGAAGCTTAATGTGCTCGGTAGTTTCATAAGTTGTTACAATTTATAGTTAATTACTTTCCATATGTCAACAAAACAATATACGCTGATTTTCACACGAGAATAAACATTAAATAAACTCAACTCGAAGGCAACAGGACACTGAACCATGGAAATGGCTGGAGGTAGAAGTTACAGATGCCCCAAGAGAATAACCTAGAGTGAGAAATGGCACTGTCTGTTTCCAATGAGCTGCTTTAACCTTGGCACAAAACATGTTGTCGGATGGAGCAACAGTTCATTTGTCAAGCCGTTGAGATGTGAGCTTTGTTGCCACATTTATTGCTGAGAATGCAAACTCACACAGACACGCGGACCCAAACGTGGTGAGGAGAAAAGAAAGGCTTATTTCTCCGTCCCCGTTCATCTTTGAAAACTTGGCTTTCTAAGTCTACCTTTCTTTTCTTGGCACATTTAGATAATGTCACAGCGATATGACAACTCCTTCTCCGCTGCCCTAATTTCTGCTTAGGATGCTGACAGAGGCCGAAGCTGCATCCTGCTTCGTGGCTAACCCACCTTTTTTTTTTTTACACAGAAGGAAGCAAAACAGACTCAGACGGCTTGTGGCTTGAAGAGTTGCAGCAGTTGTTGCTGTTACCGCAGCCTACACTGTACATTCACTGCTTAAAATTCAACCTTTTCTAATACATGTGCTCTGATTCTCACACCAAGCATACGGGTACAGACTCGCTCACACCGTGCACTCTCTCTCTCTCTGTGCGCACTCTTAAAGGAGCCACACCACTGTTATAAGAGTAGCAAAGATGTACTATATTTCATTGCATCATACCAATACATTTTAATGCATGGGCTGGATCTGAACTTTGGAAATTTACTGGCTTCTAAAATAGTGAACCACTATGAAATTTTGATCCTAGAATTTTTTTTTGTTTTGTTTTGTTTTATTTATGTTTCTTAAGACACCAATAGTCCACTATGGCCTTGGTCTAACTAGCTATTAGCTCAACAGAATTAAACTCTATTTCTCCAAATTGAGGGCATTCAAAGAGCCTTCTACGACAGGTAAGATATTATATCCTTGCTCATAACCTCTCCACAGAACCCCACTTCAAATGGTTTGAGCTGTCCCTTTAAGAGCAAGCATCCTTAAAATAACAAGCCGTTAGAGACGAAACCTACTGTGGTACCTATGTAAACAAGATGTCTTTGCACAATAACAAACACAAATGCACACTTACAGTTGTGTCCTCCAGAGTTGCTGATTTTCAGAGCTGTCACGTTAGAAAGGAGAAGCTGGAACTCAGCGGCGGAGAGAGGAGGCTTGAATCTCTTCTCGTATTCATGAAACCTGTAAAATAAGGAGACGGGTAACATCATTTACAATATACCAGTGCAGCACACCCACCAGCTGTGAGTAAACACCAGCATTTTTGCATGTTAACAGTAAAAACAACAGCACAACAGATTTATTAGCTACTCGAGTGTTTTCAAAGCGACTTCATTGGCCACATTGACAAGAAATTCACCGCCATTCATGGGAGTGTCTTTTTTTTTTCCATTTTAGATTCTAAATAAAGCCCAACTGGTAGAGACACAGAGTGGAAAGGAAAAAAAAATGTAAATGTGCTGACTTCAACATATATTCAGGGTCTTGATCACTGAGCTTTGCCATCTGCTGAAGGATGCTCTGCAAAGTCAGGCAGCACAGCTGACATCTTCCTGTTTTACTTCGAGGGTCTTGAATTTTTTTTTTCTACCTTGATGACAGGTGCTGTGTCAGCTCCACGAAGCTAATTTTGTACAGCAGAAAAAGAAAAAGAAAAAAATCACTGACTTATTCCTTGTAAACAGTTAGAGGAAAGACTCATAGGGAAGATAACACAGTGTAACTCTGGATTTACAAAATCCTGACAAACAATAATAATAATAATGATAACAGAAGTGGGGTTTAACAAAAATGCAAATTATTTTAATTAAAATTATCAGCTGTGTTACGAGCTCCTGAGTTTTGTGTGCTTCTTTAAACCCTACACTTTGACTCAAAGGACTTGAATCACACTGACGCAATTATGTCACGTCCTTTTCAGACGTCTGTGATCATTAAAGGAATAGTCTAGCTATTTTTGGCAAATAGTTATTAGTAGAACCTTATCAGCCGTGACTTCTGTCAGAGTATGAAAAAAGAGGCATAATGTCCAAGTTAAGCTAATGTCTGATGTCGTGGCTGGTCACTCAGGTTCTAAAGCTGAAACAACTTGTTAGATTTCACAGCGTGCGTAATGCTCATTGCGTTTTCAACACACAAGATGCATCTATGACCTAAAAGAAGCCTAAAGATTCTGCTAAGATCCCGCAAAGCCCAGCCAGCTGAAGTTTGCGTCAGGGTTGTAATATAGCGTGAAAGCGGCCTAATTTAGCACCTAGAAATGTTAAATAGGCCAATTTCAGATTTCTTTCAGCAATTTTTCTTTTTTTTTCCTCCACTTTAAATATAACACCAGGGTGTCTTTAATAAAATGTGACTGAAAGGTAGACTGTGAGCAGTCACTCCTTAAGGAAGGCTGCCACTCTTTAGCACTTTTATGACACATTCGGCGCACAAACTAAGTGGTAAATTTTTTAGCTATACATAGAAAGTCAAATCCATTACAGCTGTTACTGAAAGTGTCACTTGAATCCTGTGCACATCTGACTTGGCTGTTAAAATTTCTTTTATAACAACAGACCTTAGTATATGGCCTGAGTCTTCCCATTTGCATATATGTATATGTGTGTGTGTGTGTGGTTTTGCGTGTATGCCCCTGTCTTGCGACACACACTCTCTTGATGTGGCGGGGTTCTTGTTTCCTGGCCTGACATGTAGGCATGGTAATAAAGAGAGGCAATTACAAACAGGGCCTCAAAGCCATGGTAATGGAGCTGGTCAGACAGCGATAAGCAGAGTGTGCATGAAAGTGAACAAACTCCCAATCGTGCTTTCCCTATGGAGTGTCAGTGTCCCTTTTAATCAGCACCAAGCAGAGTGCAGAGAGCCAGACAGTAATTAAGCCCGTTCTGCAGAGGATGAGAGGCGATCATCAGGAGGAAAAAAACAAAAAAATAAAGAAAAAAGAAGAAGAAGAAAAAACACCCAATGCTGGACGCACAAGCAGAAACACAAGCACCCCAAAGAGAGATAAAAGAACTAGAAAAAGAAGTTTACAAGCAAAAAGATCCTGTACACAGGCATTTAAGTTAGTGTGAGGTAAAAATATTTTCATCTCGAAACATACTAATCATTTAACTATGTGAGCCTGAACTGAATATGATAATTTTTATTTAAACTAAATTAAAGCAACTTTTCCCTTAATTGGCAAATAAAAAAAAAAAGATTTGAAAGCAGGGTGAATTTTTATGTCTTGATCTGATACAGTCAGCAGTAACTTCCATTATAAGCTGCACAGAGCTGGGCTTAATGGAAGAGTGGCCAAGAAAAGCAATTGGTTCAAGTAAAAAAAACCAACAACAAATAAATAATGAGAATAATAAAAAGCACTGTTTTGACTTTGCCAAAAGACATGTTGGCGACTCCCCAAACATGTGGAAGAATGTGTCAGATGAGGGTAAAATTAAACTTTTTGGCCAACAACACACCATGTCTGGTACAAACCTAACACCTCCCATCATGCTGAGAGCTCCATCCCCACAGTGAAGCATGGTAGTGGCAGCATCATGTTGTGGGGATGGGGTTTTCATCTGCAGGGACTGGGGAAACTACGGGACCTTAAACACACTGTTAAAGGAACAGTGTTGAAAAAGAAGTAGTTGAAAAAGAAGAAGTGAAATATCCAGGAATGGTCCAATCAATGCACAAACCTCAACCCAGCTAAGAATCTCTGGTATCTTTTTAAAAAATAGTCATTCATAAGCAAGTCTTGCTATGAAAAAGTGGCAAAAAAAAAAAAAGGTCTAGGAGCTAGATGGATCAAACTCATGGAAATGTACCTGAGGAGACGATGCTGTAACTGCTGCAGAAAGTGGCTCCACAAAGTATTGACTTTAGATGAGAGGGTTGGGGGGGCTGAATAGTGATGCAACTCACTGTACTTGCAGTTTTCTTACAGACTTCTTTTGGCAGATAAGTCAGTGGACTGATCATTGCTAACTTAATAAAACATTACCCCTCGACTGTAAACAAAGGGTTGAGTTTTGTTTTTCTCATTCCCCTTTGACATCGATATTATGCTTCTATGCTGCAGATTTGCACACAGCTACAAACAAGGCAATAAAACTGTCCCACCCACTCGTTTCAATGGAAGAGAAAGTGAACGGAGAGAACATGAGCGAGGGAGAGAGAGAGAGAGAGAGGAGTGTTTGCTACCTTTTAAAAAGCATTCACCTCCTTCTCTCATCAATTCCCACAGCATGAATCCCTAAGCTTCCATATATTTCTCCTCCAACGGATTCTAAAATGATCTCTGCATCAGGTGGGAACACAAAACCACTTAACAGGTTATCATATTTACCATCTATGAATGCAGATGCAGTCACTCAAGAGGTGTGTGTGTGTGTGTGTTTATTATGCTCATGTTTATTTATGCTTCTGCATGCTTTTATCAAAACACCCAGAAACACATATTTCCATTTCTGAAATGTGATTAATTTTAATCCCTGTGTTGCATCTGATTGCTGTGAATCAAAAAAATGCAAAAATGTTTTTTTTTTGTTTGTTTTGTTTGTGTGTGTGCGTGTGTGTGTGTGTGTGTGTGTGTGTGTGTGTGTGTGTGTGTGTGTGTGTGTGCGTGAGACACCAAAAAATGAGGCAAACAGAGAAATGGCTTTAATTAAACAGTGCATTTTAACAGACACATGTGAAGTCAGCTGTGGAGATGTGTGGCGAGATGCTCCTTCAAGCTCCACACCACTTCAGAGGGAGAGACGACTGATTCCTTTAGCTGAGGCGCTCTAGGTGCAATGGGAAAAGTCATTATTAGTGAAAGACACCACAGAGAAGCAAGAAAATATTGGAGCTGACAGAAAGCCACAAGTTTGAATCCCCTTTGAGGGACTGGATGCACCGATGGCAAAAGGATCTGCTCTTCTTGGTTCAAAGACCATTAACTGAACTTTTTATGCTGCTGCTTGACAGAATTACACCCAGGAACCAAACTCTAAATATATCATGGTGGCTTTGTTTCTGCAGACACATATTTAAAAAAAAAAAAAAAAAAAAAAAAAAAAAAANATATATATATATATATATATATATATATATATATATATATATATATATATATATATATTTATTTAAAAACTACCATTATGTTAAAAAAAAATCAGCAAGATAGTTTGTCTAGTTGCAGTGAGTTTCTGTGGAGTAGTTATAAAGAGTCAGTATCTCACCTGCAGTAGGTAGAGTTATAATGTCATGCTTCCATAAGGTTGTGTGACAAAAATTGCATCATTTTCTTCTCATAGCTGCTTCATCCGGCGACTCAAGGCCCTGGACAAACCTTTTCTCACAGGGGTTTACGCCAACTGTTGTGTGATTGGTCGGAAGTTGTGGGCGTGTTTATGCGGAAAAGCCAATGGGTTTCAATGGATTTGTTTTGTTTCCACTGCTCTGATGAGGAGCAGCTGTCTGAGGCTGTTAGAAAATACTGTCATCTTTACAGCTGTTCCAGCAAAACAAGGACAGGAGAGTTGAGAAGCCGACAGGAAGAAACCTGTTTTAACGCTATAGGAGGAGGGAGGAGCTTCCTGAGACTTCTGAGCCGAATGTTGTGCAGACTATTAAAGGTCTGTGCAAAAACAAATGTCTCACAACCACAAACTGACATCTTGACTTCTAATGGAGTAACTAAAGTTTAAAACAATTACATGAGGCTGTCATAGATTATAGTTTGTGTCTCTTGTTTGGTTAGTGATCTTATTTTCCGTATGCATATTTTGTAGTCTTGAGTTGTCGTTATTTCTCTGTTTTGTACCGTGCTTCATGTTTTGTTTTGTTAGAGTACAACCCTCTAGGACTTTCGATGAAATGTCTTGACACAGCTGTACCACGAAGCCGGATTAGTAGCTCAGTGAGTTTTTTTCACTGAAAAGTATCATTGAGACATAATTGAAGTTTAGTATGTGTTTTCATGGATTATTTTGTTACTTACCTCTGAATTATAAAATATCTTGTTTTCATTCATTCCTCAGTTAATGCAAAAAAAATAAGCGAAAGAAAATTGGTACTGCATTTGAAAAAACGAGGAATGAAAAGAATGTTCTTTCATGGATGACAAAAGGTAGAACCTGCAGCAAATTATTTCAATCAACAAGACAATAAGGACCAGAAGAAACCTGTTCTTGTAACTTAGCAGAGGTATTGGTAAGATTAATAATTTACTATATTTGCATGACCGTGCACAGATCCAGGATCTGAAACTCTGGATTGACTTATGGCATTGATAACCAGCTTTGTAGCACCACTAAGCTTGGTCTTCAATGTTAGGAAACAGTTGAGCTAAAAGTCTTTAAAAAATGGGGCATATTGTTGAACGTGCTCTGTATGGACGCCTGTTTTTTCTTTGTAATCAGTTTATCTGCAGCCAATTTGTAATTGCTGTCCTAAGAACACATGCTCCTTGGTTTTCAGTTACACTTTGCCAGGTCCTTGTTGTCAGCATCTTTTAGTCTTTATCCGTCAGCGGGTGCCTTTTTCATTCCTTAATTTTATTAAAGAGCTTGTGTTTCATCACCTGTCTCTGCCTGTGGACTTAGCCTGCAGTTTGTGACTAAAATGTAATTTAGTCTTAGTTATAATTTATTTAACTGTAGTAAGTTTGAGTTGACTAAATATTGTCAAGTAAATTAGAAAAGAATGAAAAATGCAGTAACAGAATAACAATCAGCTGTCACTCGGTTCTGATAATCTAATCCCAAAACAACAGCTACAGTCAGTAAAACTGAGCGACCATGAAAGTGACTTCAGTGACTCTGTTTTTTAGGAAGATAAGAGGATATCTGTTTGAGACAGATTCTTTTTGAGTAGCAGTTAGCTGGACTCTCCCCCATGGGGACTTCTTCCCGATTCTCCAAAAAGTGGGATCAAAACTATCTCTCTGAATCAGCTGGAAGTGGTTTTCAGCACAATTCCTTAATGGTGCATTAGCAGCTGAAGAACACGACACGTCCCTTTAGAAGCAAGAGGAGAAAGAGCACTGTTGTTGCTGCTTCGATGGAAGTTGATCATTACTAGATCAAGAAAGTGACAACTTCATGGCTGAAAGACTCATAGAAGATACAAAAAAGAAGACGACTTGGCCTTATTGGTTACAGAATGTTTCTGAAAAGCCAAAACTGTTCTTTGTCATCTTGTAATACTGAGAATATATGCTAATAATATATGCACAGCTACAAACAATCTTGTTAGACACACAAAAAATAAAAAGCCTAGCACTCCTTGAAGGAATGCATATCACCCGCCATCTTTTATACCAGAGTTCTAAAACTAAGGCATCTTAAGTTAGAGTTATAGTCATTTTTGTGTTTGCTAGGGTTTATTAGCTGTGGGGGCTATCTTGAAATGGATTGACTTCAAACATTAATGAGTTGTAGGTGTACATTCAGTGATTATTTTCTGAAAGTTTCATTAAAATCTGTTTGGTAGTTTATAAATAGTTGAGACAAATGCACTTACGCACGCAGGAAAAAACATTATTGTCCACCTTTTGGTGGTGTCATCAGGGTAAAGATGTGCATGTTAATTACTTATAGAATCCGAATTTAAGTAGTTTTTTTTTTTTCAAAAGTGTGTTTTTTCTTTTGAAAAACATTTGATGTTCAATACCATTTAGGCTCAGACTCTAGCAATAAAATTAATCAGTTCTAAACTTAATTTACATCTCAGTGACTCAAAGTATACTGAAACTGGTATTTAAGTACTGCAAATCCCTTCAAAAATTACTCCTACAGCTGCTAAATTTACAGTTTCTAAACTGATCCAGATACAAGTTAATTAATGTTTTCATACTAGGAACAGACTTCTCTTCCCAGGTACTTGATGCAGATTGAATTGGGTGTCTCTGCATTTTCCAGACACCAGTTTCAACAAGACTGACCTGTCCCCTGTCGAGATCAGTTAGTAACGACTACAAACAGTAATGTAAGAATACTGATGCCTGCCAAAACTGACAAGAATCACAGTGGGGATCTTGACAAGCAGCTACAGCGCGCAGCCTTCATTACAACCTCGAGCTGAAACAGCAGGTTTCCACAGTACACAACATTCATCAATCAGCCGCTTCCTCATCGAGGTATCTGGACGGTCTCTTGCTCATGCTGTAATCATCTCGCACCGAAGAGAACACAGCTCCCCCTCGTAGCAAAATAACAACTTTGTATGTAAGTGTTTCTTCATGTTTTTGAAAATTTGCCACATAAGTGCTTTCGTATGTGCTTTTTTTTTCAGCCAACAGGTAGCTGCTCATTATTACAGCGCCTGTACGAATGCATTCCCAGAGGCTCTACGGGACTGTTTTGAGCTAACAGACTGAAACATGGTCGGTCGAGCATAAACAGAAGATGATGCTACTGCATAACAAGTCCATTTCAAGTTGGACTCTTCATTTCTCTTGAAGAGTTTGTCTTTTTTTTTTTTTTGCTTAACTTAAAACAAGCTGTGGAAAACAAAGGCAATTAAATCCTTCCTTAGGGAAGGAAGGAGCTTCCAGGGTGGGATACATGGAGGAAGTTTGAGGCGGCTGAGAAGAACAATTACGACAACACATAAGAAGACTGGAATTGCAACCAAACAGTGTGAAGGAGGTGCCAAGTGGGATGAAAAGGATTATGGGGAACTTGCTTCCTGGCCAAGTGGGAGCGGAAAACAAAAGTAGAGCAAAAAAAGCAAACTTGAGCAGGCTTGTTGTGGAGACCAGGCCACCTGCACCCACTACCCAATGGTTGACAAGCCTAATGAGATCTCTCTGTGACTGATTAGCCTGCCGTTTCCCCACAGGCCGTCACACCAAGGCTCCCCTCTTCAGCTCCAGCCTGCCTAACTCTGCCAGCCCATTTCTGCCTCGAGACTGACCACTTTATCCCAATCAAAACAAGAGGAGGCCTTGTTAGACAGAAAGATAGTGCAAGGAGAACTGCAGGATGTCCAATGTGAGATGAAAGATCCAATAAAGAATTTCAGTGAAGAAAGTAAGTAATAACAGAAAGTCAGTCGACAGCAAACTGGACTCAACAGAAAGCACAGAGGAAAGCTGTTCTTTTTAACCTTTCGGACATTTGCAATTTAAAGTTCATGTCGAATTGTTTAAAGGCAACATTTCAATTCATCAAAGTGAAAAAAATTATTACTTTTTTGTTTTTTCTTTTTTGTTTTCTGAAATATTTTTCAAAGAAGCTGGTAAGGAGCCATCACCTTGTTCCGTCACATATTTTAACAAAATTTTAGGTATCTTAAAGCAACTAAAATAGATTTAAGACACTGAAAATGGTTTCCTGTTCTTACTTGTTGTATTATTATACCTGCGCAGAAGTTTTGGGTCTCCTTTGTGATGTTTCTTTATATAAAAATGACCCAAATGTTTGTAAATGACTGCAGACAGTTCAGTTAACTATGACCTTGTCCACACTGAAACAACTGGTTTGCCAAATCTGAAAATATCTCCGTAAACACCGCACCACTTGTTTAAAATGCTGGAGATGTTGTTGTTCTTATTTCTGATGCACTTGGGGTATAGGTTAGATTGAAGGTGGGGCTAAGACATCATTGTTTTCAGAAGGTTTTGTTTTGGCTCTCTACACTGAAATGCAAAGATGGTGTTTCAAGATTTTTTTTCAATCTGGAACTCATTCTCAAAAAAATATTTGTTCAGGGCTCCTGATATGTCCGTTCCATGTGGACACATGGCTGAAATGATAAAACACTTTTACTTAATCACAAAACGCCATTCCTGTGTGGACTACGTAGGCCTCATTCACACTAGATGACAACACTGCTACGAAGTAGGATCAGTTGGAACGTTAATCGTCTTTGCAGGGTTTTGGCAAGGTCTTTAGACTACGATGATAAAGCTTGATAGGTTCACAGTGGTTTTGAGCATGCACCAAACTTCCTTAACAAAGTTGATGTGGTTTATCATCACGGTGGCAGAGTGTCAAAATCCTGGATGGATCATGGTGACAGTAGTACCAATCTTTCCATGATGTTGGGCCCACGTGTACCGTTGTGGTCAGTCATCAAGATCTTGAAGCCTGGCTTCTCTAGTTTCATGTCTAGGCTGTGACTGTGATAGTGGCACAGTTATGGAGATAACCTAGCACACACATGATACTCCTAGCTGCATTCTGACAGTCTGAGAGACTCACTACAGTTTTAAAGCTTGGAAATCTGCAATTTTTTTGTTTGAATTGAATAACCAACCTTGGATGAGTAGCAAAGTATCTGATCTGAAAGAGTTATCCAAGGGTGGCTGTGTAGAGCATGGTGAAGATGCTGGAGAGTGTCATGGGGGAACGCATAAAATAGCAGGAAAGACCTATTAGACGAGTACTAAGAGTGTCAGGGTTGACTTCACTCTATAGAAGGCTTTTTCAAATTTATCACAGTCCAGCCATGTTCTAACGCTGTAGCTCATGGAGAGCGAAGCAGGGTCAACATCCTGCGTGAAGTGGGCCTTTGAATCTTATCATGAAGTCAAGTTGTAGTATGTGCATAAAATAGTTCAACTTTGACTTGCCTTTATAATTACAACTTTAAAGAAGAGTTTTGTCTGAATGCTAACACATGTTGCTCACTGGTTACTACATAAAAACAACTTTTCTTAGTGATGCTGTCTTTTCTTGAAATTGAAATATAGCGTGATTCAGTTGAGATGGTGATCCATGGACACCAAAACAAATTTATTATTGATTAATGTGAAAATTCCCTGTGAATTAACAAATCTCTCTCTCTCTCTCTCTTTCTCTCTCTCTCTCTCTCTCTCTCTCTCTCTCTCTCTCTCTCT
>NC_051443.1:11307992-11337812 GCF_001649575.2 Kryptolebias marmoratus | reverse complement strand
AGTGAGTTTCTTCAGCCAGTAGGCATGGATCATGTCAGGTCCTGGTGCTGTCCAGTTTTTCATACCTGAGACTCTTTCTTGGACATCTGCCATTGTGATAGTTACCGGGGCTTGCTCAGGGAGGTTTCTGTGGTCATCTCGTAGGGAGATTAGCTACTGTGCATTACTGTTGTGGGATGCCTCCCTTTCCCATATGCCTCTCCAGTATTGTTTGGTCTCCAGCCTTGGTGGGTCTGTTCTGTTGTTGTTACCCTGCCATTGAGAGTACACTTTAGCTGGTTGGGTGGAGAAGAGTCGGTTAATCCTCCTGGCTTCATTCTCTCTTGTGTATCTCTTTAGGTGGCTGGCCAAGGCTTGAAACCTTTGTTTGGCAGTTTCGAGTGCTTCAGGCATGGGCATCTGGTTGTACTTCTTGGGTACTGGTCTTTTCATTGCACCTCTTTGGATCTCTGACAGTTGGCTCACTTCCCTCCTTGTTACCTTGATTTTAGCCTCTAACTGTCTTTTCCATGGTGGGTATTGAATCTTGTGGCTCTCATGGTTGCTCTTATAGCCAAGCATCTCCAGGATCACTGATGCTGAGTTGTACATTAGCTCATTGGTTTCTGTTATGGTGGTGGTAGGAATTGTTCTCAATGCTGCATTCACATCTTCAATGAGACTTTCCGATGGTACTTCACTCAGTCGTTGTAATTGGCGTCGGGGTTGTCTACTGCCCATCCGGGCTACGATTCTATCTCTCAGGTCAGTGGCTGTTTTGTTCAGCTTAGATGGTTCGTTCATTATTGGGGCTGCATACCCAACCTCTGGGTGTGGACTTGGAGTTAATTCCCCTCTAACCTGGCATCCTGGCTCCTCCCCCTTGCCATAGCGTTTGCGTTGCACCTCATCAATTTCAAGTTGTGATAGCAGTTGCCGTTTGTGGATATTGGAACACTGAGCTACTAGTTGTTTGGCAGTCAGTGTTGACTGGGGATGTCAAAGTAACCATTCTTTCTGCATTCTTTGCATGTAGCCTACTCTGACTAGGGTTACTTGAGTAGTAGCATTCCAACAGATCCATGTTTTCACCTCTCGCCCATGTCCTCCATCTTGTTCCAGTAGCCCATTTTCCATCAAGGTGCTCTGGTTCCCCAGCACATGACGCAGACCTTGTTTGGCCGGGCGATTATATATATATATATATGTATATATATATATATATATATATATATATATATACACGGAACACATTTCTGTGCATATATATATATATTTTTTTTTTCTGCACAGAAATGTGTTCCGTAAGCTGTAACACCAATTTGCAAGTATCCATCTTTTTGTAGGAGGCTAAATTATGCATTATGCAGTAAGTGATAGAGTGAGTGAAACCACTCAGATATTTAAAAGTGCAGCTGTTAAAAGCAAAGTGCTGCAGTGGGTCAGAGATGTTTTAACTCAGACACTCATAAAATACTAGCAAAATATTTAATTCGAACCCAACTTTGCCAGTAAATTGCGAAAACATTGATTCAAATCCTGAAATGTGGGCTGTAGCGATTGGCATGAGCTGTACGTTTTGGTACAACTATCTACAGTCAACTAAACACTCCTTAATAACAAGAACAGACCTGATTTCACACTTACACCACATTTAGCTTTTCAACACATTTCATTGCATGTTTCACTCAGCTGTCTTCTCTATTTTAAAAGCTATTTTATTATTTTGGCATTTGAATCTTTATTAACTAGGGATGAATAGACAGCAGTGATGGCAGTTTGTTGAGACTCTCTCATTGTTAAATGCTTTGAGATTAATCATTCTGAGCAGGGAAGTTAATTTTATGTCATATTTAATCAAATACAATAGAAAGCCTCCAATGGGCTGCACTACAGTAGGAGCACATGACACTAGGACTATAGACAAAGCTGAACATGTTTGAAGATGGTGGAACTTGTAATTTTATTTTATTATTTTGGAGGATGTCCAGTGAAAACCCATCAATAATCATGAGGAAAGTGGTCTCTGTATGAACTATGAGGACGGAGATTGGATAGGGTGAGGGGAAAATGTCAGGTAAGCCAATCCGGGACAGGGCAGGATGTGTCACATATGCAAAAAACTGTTGGAACAACAAAATAAAATCTTCTACTGGTTCTCCTTTAGTAGCATCAGAAAGGCCAAAACCAATCTCTGGCTCAAAAGAGGGATGAAAAAAATGATATGTAGATAAAATCTGCTAAATTTAAGTTTACTTACTTTTCAGTGGAAGTTCTAAAAGTTAAAAAAAATATCACTACCATGTTAACCTCTTTTACCATGGACGTTCAAGGTGAATAGACCCACCATAAGGCTCAAACACCATGTTTGTGAGCAAGTTTGTGATGATCTTTTTTTATCACTAACATATGTTCATATCCACACAAACACTTTCTGCTTATTTAAGGTTGGGTCATGGGGGAAACAGAACCAGGAGGGAGAACCAAACATCTCTTTCGCCAGCTCCTTCCGAGGGATCTCAAATCTTTCCAAGGCCAGAAGGGATGCATTATCTGTTCAGCCATTTCCGCGGGGTCTCCTCACTGTGAGATGTGCTGGGAAACATCCATAGAGAGACATCCAGGAGGCATCCTAAGCAAATGCCCGTAGCACTTCAGTGAACTCTTTTTGATGGTAAATGGTCCGCAAATTATATGGTGCGTTTTTAACCTGTCCAGGTTCTGCAAAGAGCTTTACAGGGTTTCTCATCCACCCTTTCATACACACACTCACGCAGTGCTTTTCATTTCTATATGATGCAAAGGAGCAGCTGCTTTACTCCGAGCTTTTCCTGGATGACAGAGCTCCCCAACGTATTTCTAAGGCTGAGCCCAGCCTACAGAGGAGGCATACTTCAGGCAATTTTATCCAGGATCGTGTTCATGATCTCATGAGCATTGGTGAGGGCTGCAATGTACAGTCGACGGACCAGTACACTGAAAGCTTCACCTCTCAGCTCAGCTCTTTCTTTACCACAACAGTTGGTTCTCTCATCATCCTCCTGTCACTCATGAAGAAGACACCAAGATACTTGAACTCCTTTTCTTGAGGCAGAGACTCATCCCCAACCCTGGAGTAATTATATTGACTTTTTCCACTAACACTTCATATTTGCTCATACATCTAATAATTACATTAATATGCTTTTTATAGTCTAACATACTATTGATGTTGGGACATCAGACTGCAAAGGAACCACTTCCTGTGTGCTGTACCTCCAGGCCATGGACAGATCCAACACACCATCCACCAGATTGTAAAAATATAATTCACTTACAGTATTTCTCCTTTCCTTCCTATATCCTGGTTCTTTACTACTTCAAAGCTGTCGTGCCCATTTTTACATGTATGGATTATTACCATTTCTCAATTGAGAATGTGTTTGACTCCTCTCTCTCACCTCTGTTTTACAGTTACTTGTCAGCCGAGTGTGACTGCTGCTCTCGCTCCATATCTTCCTCAAAATTTCAATGGCTCTCCCCCGGTGCACATATTTTAAGTCACACCAGGATCTGCTAAACGTGTAACATGTATAAATGGAAATTTGATGTGATTCAGTACCTGCCAGATCTATATGACAGCCAGCACACGAGGGAGCTGGCTCATTATCACATTTATATCCTGGCACTCTGCTGCGATCATGACAGAGAAGTCATCGTGGGTGAGTGTCGATCATGACATGGGTGTCCTCAATAGTCTGTGCTCTGTGGACTTTAAATATCATGTTGCAAGAGGGAGATGCACGGAAGAAGCAAACATCCAAGCAGAGACTTCTGCAGAGTGAACCCACTTCAACAGCAATTTAAAAACAATATGTACAAACACTCACAATCTGGCAGTTTCATGGCCTCCTTCCTCATACCTGACAGTGAAGGAGCGTCGGGGGGTGGGGCCGGCGTCATGCTCAAGTCCAGGTTGGAAGGAGAGGTCAGCCGACAGGGTGAGTCCAGAACCCTGGAGGAGCAGGGTGACGTGGTCCGGGAGCAGCTCCGGGGTCTCAGAGGTGAAGGTGATGGAGAGAGGCTGGCCATAGCTGTTGACTCGACGACCCAGGAATTTGTCTGATGGGGGAGGTACAGGGTGGATGGTAGTTAGGAGAGTGAAGTAAGAGGCAGCGAGCTCTGTTCAGCTCAGACACAGAGCTGTGGCCAAGCTTGTCATATCAAAGGCTCAAATAAACCTTTCATCCCATGGACAGAACGTCATAAATTTGAGATACAAGACCGGGACTTCCCAACCTCTCCAATTCTGGCTCAAAGAAACAGACAAAAAGTTTTCTTTTGATTTATAAAAGAGCCAAAACTCTTGCTCATCCCCCAGTGTGTAAATGTAAAAAAAAGAAAGAAGCATAAATTCCATAAGACTTCATAAAGAGTCTTGCATTAATTATAGCGAATCCAAAGTCGGTCAAAGATGATCTGATTTTCAGAGCATGAAATCAACGGTGTAACAGTTCTTTAAGATTTTATGTAAAGTTACTTCTTCTATTTCTATGTTTTACAAACTCAAAGTAAAAATGTCAATGGGCCTGAGGCATGTACTGTTATCTTAGTGAGTAATATGTCAGCTGTCATACTCTTCAAATCCACTCTGACAAGTATGACAGCTTGTAAATGGTTTTCATAGAGAGCTAACAGTCTCTCAGTTCTTCTTGGAAAGAATTTTGCTCATTGTTGGCCCCCCAAAAAAACATTAGGACATTTTACATTACCTTCTTTTTCTGCCCTGTCCACAGACAGCTAATTCATCTCTTGTGGTTGTCTATTGTGGATATTGAAGTGGGTGAATAAGATCATCTTGAGTTTATACAGACAAAACATGGTGTGCTTCCAGGAATTTGGTTGTTTAATCTAATTCATTCCTCCCCTAGCAGTATAAGATTTGTTATCCAACTAGCGGCAACACTAGTCCCAAGCAAGGTTAAATTATCTTTGTGCTAAAAAACACCTGTAAAGATGCTCTTTTTAACAAAATGTTGAACCCCCCCCCAAACAAATCTTTGTTTGATATGGCCTTAAAGGTCTATTTTAGCTTCATCAGTTAACAAGTCTACAAATATTACAAACTCATATGTACCGATGTAGTATTCAGGGTGGGATGTTTGTGGTGGGAACTCAGGGAAGCTTTCTTCCAATAACAAATCCATAATGATGATGTTTGAACAGGAAATGTGTTCAGTAGAACAGTTTAATTAAAGTTCCTAAGGCTGTTAAATCGTTCGAATTCCTCACTCTTACAGTATCTACCATGTCTCATGCATAACCTGCTGATTTTGGGTTGTGGAGAGCAGGTACCTATCTTCTGTTGTCTGAGCAAGAGGACATGTCATCAGTCCATCAAAGCCACTTTATTATATACTTATATTACAAAAACAAAAGGGCAACCTAAGAAGATGTTTGCTGTCAAATTACCTCAATAATTTCAAGTTTAGAAGTTGTCATGAACACAGGGAGCCTGAGAAAGCACTGTATATACATATAAAAGCCTTAAAATGTGCAGCATTTTTGTATTTGTATTCAGATTGTCCCAAACAATGTGTTTCATAAATATTTTAAAAGAATTTCGTTTTTAATATCATATAAAAATATGATCAGACAGAATCTGTTTCCAGTGATGACCTGCAGGGCGTACCACTGGAGATGGGCACCAGCTCCCCACGACCCTGAACAGAAGTCAGCAGGTATAGAAAATGGGTGGCTGAATGGATGGAGAGACACTCTTTTTCTTTCATAAAGCCGTGCACCTTATAGGGCATTACTGTCTCAGCTGGGCTGTTTGTTGTTTGTCTTTTTAAGTATAAGAGTAAAACCTAAAGGGATTCTAATATGACCACTTATGCTTACGGCATTGAGTTAAAACTGAACATCTCACCCAATTAGTTTTTTTTTAATCATTATTATGCATAAAAGCTTTGCTCTTTTGACATATTACAAAAGCAGTGAAAACAAAGCTAGACTTTTATACCTGTTTTCAAATTTATTATAATACAAACTACTTATCTCAGAGCTTACAAATACCAAGTGCTCTGCACCACTCTATGACTAATGACTGCAAACAAACCCACAAATTGTCATCTTTAATTTAGGCCTTGCTGCGATTACTTCATTGTCTATTCATTTATTGATTAATAACTAACTGTAGCACAGTATGCTCTGATATAAAACCACTAAAATTTTATAAAAAAACAAACAAACAAATAAAAACACAAAAAAAGACACACAATGTTGCTATTCTCTACCAAATGTGGTTAAGTGAGAGGGAAAAATGACAGGTTGCACGCTTGGTTGCCATCTTGTTTTTGTGCGTAATCGTGTGTGAAGTACATCCTGAGCTCCTCTGGGGCTTAAGAGGGCTCTGGAATTGAGTGGGTGATATTGCTTGCGAGGGGTCTCTGGCATCATTCAGAGCAATTCAGCTGTCTGATCATCCAATATCTACTCAACCACGCGCTGGCTTTTATTGTTTGAGTTGTGCCCTTACACAGCTTACTCTCGTCAGCAGCTACATTGATGAATGTTTTTATTTCACCTGCATTGAAATTGACTTTCTGATCTCCCAAAATGTGGTATTTTGCTGTAATGGATTATGTATTACTGGCTGACTTGTGTGAACAACTAGTTAAATTTATACCTTATATATGTATGATGAAGTATAAAGTGGTGGTCGTGCATTTTACACATTTTCCATCCCCGTTTTGACTCAGAAACGAAAAAGTTAAAACGAACAATACTTTTTTTATAATACTTGGTCACGTGCTGCCATGAAAGGCAGCGTGCACGTATGTTAGTTTGTCTGTTAGCAAAATATCTCACAAACCACTTGATAGATTACAATGAAACTCTCAGAAAGTAATCATTAGATGGGCATTTACAACTCATTATTGTTTGTTTTCAACCTGACTCAAGATGGCCACCACAGTTAATCAATCATAGTAAACACAAAAATGACTATAACTCACTCAATTTTTACAAATACTGAGCTCAGATTTGGTGTGGTAGTTGTCGAGAGTCACCCTAAACTTATAGTCCAAACACCGATAGTTCCCATGAGATCTTTGTTTTAAACTTTGGCCATAACTGTTTACACATAAACAAATTCTAATGCTGAATTCTCGCAAGATGTATTTTCCCTTTTTTGCTTGATTAAAATTTAGGTGTAAACTGACATAGATGAATAAAACAGAACACTAATATTTATATGCACTGTTTAATTTTAGGACTTTGCAGACGATAAGAAACAAAATGTTACAAAAATGACAAAGCCTTTAGTTTCAGGAGTCATCTCAGTTATAGTTTCTGAGATGAGATTTCTGAGATTCATGCCAAGGAGACTTTATAACAATAAAACACAGATAATTACAGCCAACCAGCCACAAGGAAAACAATCACCTCTACCTCAACAACAAAACTCTGACACTGAGGACAAAAACATGCTCTTGTTTCAAATTAAACCTCACACATCTCTGTGTAGTGTCTAAATCAATTTAAACAAAACAGGCAAGACAAACTAGAAAAATCTGTACGAACAAAGAAAAAGAAGTTTCATTTAAAAGCATCTCCAGTTCAACAGGAATTCCTTCAACGTGCATTCTCACATCTTAAGTGGAAAAACAACTGATTTCGAGATGCTGAGAGGAAGTCAATAAATCCATACACACTACTGCATCTTACCTCCACTCAGGTCGTGCAAAGTGAAAACGTACAGTAAATTAAATGCTATGATCTGTTGACTGAAGTTAAACAGTGTCTACGATCTCACTTTTACTTCTAATTAGTGAGCGCTGTTTTTCTGTACTTTTGTTTAAAACAACACGAGTAAATGTTGGAACCCTAAAACTGCACGCTCATGACTCAGTATTATCAATTATTCACATTGTTGAATCTAAAATTGAATGACTGCCCTTTATAAGTTTGGTTTCAAACCTGGCTGAACAAGGTTTCCTGCCAACACAAGGTCTGAGACATTTTTAAACTCAAAGATTTGTACCATTTAAGCATTAATATATATTCCAGACTTGTACATTGCCCGGTATCATAGTCAATGGTGAAAAACAGCAGTGTTGTTACTTATCAGAAAAAAATATACAAAATCACCTAACCATCGTTATTAAGATTACACTGTAATACATTCAGAAAGTATTCAGACCTCTTCACATTGTGCAGCTTTATGTTGCAGTCTGATGTTACTTTCATTTTTTAACACTTAGTAGCCCATAATGATAAAAAAAAACCAACAACACAATTGTATGGTTTTGTAAATTAATAACAAAAGCTAAAATTTCACATTTACATGAATTTTCAGAGCCTGCACTCAATGCTGAATTGAAGCAATTTTGGAAGCAATTAAAGCCTCGAGTCTCTTTGGATTTGATGCAACAAGCTTTTCACACTCAGATTGGATGTCTTTCCGCCATTCTTCTTTACAAATCCTCTCAAGCTTAGTCTGGTTGGATGAGGACCATCGGTGGACTTCCATTTTCAGGTCTTACCAGAGACGTTCAGTAGAGTCAAGGTGACATATCTGTTTGGGCAACTCACAGAGTTGTTCCTAAGTGACTTCTGTGTTTCTATCTTTTGTCTTGTTGGAAGGTAAACCTTTGACCCAGTTTGAGGTACTGGGCTCTGTTGAACAGGTTTTCATTGAGCATATCTCAGTTTTTCTTCCAGATAGAATATTTAGAATTTAGGTCAAACAATTAAATTTCAGTTTCATCAGACCAGACAATCATGTCCCTCACAGTCGGAGAGTCCTTCAAGCAGCTCTCAAGTGTTTTGCTCTAATGAGAGGCTTCCAATGAACCACTCTGCCATAAAGCCCAGATCAATGGAGACCTGCAGACATGTCTGTCCAGGAGCTTTCTCCAATCTCCACAAAATATCTCTGAAGCTCACCACCGGGTTCTTGGCCACGTCTCATACTGAGGCCCTTTTCCCTTGATTGCTCAGTGGGGCCTGGAGACCAGAGGGTTCTTGTTTCTGTTTCTGAGTTCTGCGGGCACTTCCTGTAACCTCGTGGATTCATTTTTGCTCTGATATACACAGTCTGCTAGGAGGCCTTCAGACAAGTTAATTCACCACAGGTGGACTAGAACTGAGTTAACAAGAAAAAAAAATAAAAAACAAAAAAACAAATAAACTACAATCCTTAAAGGGGAGTCTGAATTCTTTCTCAATCCATTATGGATACAATGCAAATTATTTTGTGCACGTATTGATGTAGCACCCATTTGAGCCACATTCAAATGCTTCAAAAATCAATATTAAAAAAAAAAAAATGTATCATGTAGATTTTTTTACTTGTTTGTCTCGTATTTTTGACTCTCAGGGTGACCTCTGAGAACTTTTTATTGGCTCCGAACCTTCATGTTTTTTTTTGTGCAAACTCTGTGTGCATTATTTAGTAAAACTGGAACTTTAAGCAGCATCCCTGCACCCTCCATTTCAGAAAATGTGGTTTCTACAGTGAGTCACTCTAAGAAACACCACTTAAGCTACACTCAAAAGAGTAGCATTTGCCAGCAGATGATTATTGTTGCATTAGAGAAGAGCCCCAGTAGAGCCACTTTTGAGGACCAGACATGAGGTAATTGCCTACATTTTGGGGAGTGCTGCTGTGTAATAATGACTAATGTGAGAAATGCATGTTCACAAAATAAAAGTCAACGGTTATTACTTTTGAAATGATTTATTTGAAATATATACTGCAGATGCTTTGGATAACTGTGGGTAATGAGCCTAGTAATACCAATGTGTGATTTAGCTAAAATTCACACTTAGCGGTCCCTTATGTCTTTGAGATGTTGTGTTTCAGATGTACCTCATTGGCCATTATTCTGACAGGGTTTCATTTATTTCATTTTTATTGTGTGGCTCCTTCTGTGTTGGTGAGGAACAAACTACTAACGCATGAATACCAACAAAACTAATAGACATAAAAAAATAAATAAAAACAGTTCCACTTGCACGGCCCTCCTTGTAGTAATAAATTATCATGATAAACAAAGAAAAAATTCTATAAGTGTGACCTGCGGTCTTTGAAATGGCTTGAATTTACATCAATTTTTTTTTCTTTAACTCACATGACAAATTGGAGAAAATGAAAAAGTTACACGAAAGGACCGCAGCATATATGTGAACATATATCTTTTGTTCCACATTTACTGTAGTATTTCACCACAAATTGATTAGTAGAGCCATTTGGATAACTGATAAAGCATCAATTTCTGTATGAGCAGCAATACCACTGGTGCAACACGAAGAGACGGAAAATAGCTGGTTCTATTTAGCGTACAAATTGAAAATAGACAGTGATATCTCGACTGGCTCTGTTCAAAAGTTGTCCTTCAACCTATTTAAACTTTTGAATTAACAAGCCAGAATGCCACCCACAGCCCACATCCTTGTTTCAGATGAGGAAAAAAAATTGTCTAAATGGGAGCAACATTCTGTTCTTCTATCAGCAGATTTATATAACAAAATAGCTGTGCACTTTGCTCTCTGTGTGTGTAAACTTGTACTTTAAATGAAAATATTCTGGAAGTCTGCTCTAAGTGACACATTTTTAGGCATAAACAATGAGCTCCAAGACAGACAGACTGAAAGAGGCAAAATAAACACGCTGTTCCCATTCTCAGCATATTGCTGTGCAAAATACCTTTTGTATTTTGAGGATCGAGAAGCAGCTAATTTTGAGCATTGCCTTGGTTTTGTTGGATCTCTTGAATCTTTGCATTTTTAGAAGGTCCTTCTGTGTCACTTCGCTGTCTCTCCTTGAACTTAAACAATTGTGTTTTACATTGCTCTGCCCCTTTCACACTGAATGACAACCCAGTTAGGATAAAAAAGTCAGTCAGAATGTGGATGGTTTTGGCGAGGTTTTCAGGCATGTATTAAGGACACAGTGGACTACTCATGCATGAATAATTGGTCCAGAATGGTTATGACAGTACCCCCTCACTCAATACTTCAAAATTGCAGCCTCCATCCCAGCAGATGAACAAACTGGTTGAACTAAGGTCTAGTTTATTGTATATGTAAACCATGTATAAACTACTTTTTATTGTATTGCATAACTGAGATCTGTAATTGTGTACTCAGCAAGTTCAGGAGGGTGAGGGAGGGGATGATTGAGAGGGATGGTGTTAGTTCTTACTCTGTTAGCTTCTGTAGATTGCTTGTATACTGTTCAGTGTGAAATGTAAAATCTTTAATAAAATGTGTTGACCAGAATGGTTTTGAGCAAGCACAAAATGTCTGTAGCAAATTTGTGGTGGTTTTTCATTGTGGTGGCAGCATATCTACAGTTAAACTCAAAATTATTAGTCCTCTAGGAACTATTGAACATTTTTTTAAAATACTTACCATCATCTGAAATATTCTTAAAAATGTTGTATCATGCATCAACTATATGGCCCTATTTTGGTACACTTGTGAATGTCAAATAAATATTCAACATGTCTATATGGAAAATACGATGAAAGCTGGGATGGTCAAAGTTTTTAGCCCGCGTGTGATTTTGTCTTTAAAACACATCAGCTAGGTCTGAAACCACACCTGAGCAGTCAATTAGCTGTGAGTCTTAGTTAAGTGACTTTCAAAAGCAGGGTTGGTGTCACCTGACCACTTGATCAAAAGGGACTACCCTAGTGTTGCTCCAAAATCAAAACCAAAGAAATCAGTCTGGACCTCAAAACAGAAGGTAGTGAATGTTCATCTTAAGTGAGAAGGATATACTGCCATTTCCAAGCGTTTTGTGGTTTCCAGAACAGCTGGTGCGTTGCCTCATTGCCTCATGATTTGATGTTTCACATAAGACTGCTGTGAGGGCTCTACAACCGTGACTGTAATACGGTCATGGAAACAACCTAGTGCAGATGTGATACCCATGGTTGCAGCTTCATGCTAGTGAGGAGCAATTTTCTAGCATGTAGCTGCATCTGATGCGGTCCAGAGCAGGCATGACAGAGTGGGTGCATAAGGTGTAGTTAGAGTTCAGGAGAGCATCACAAGTATGTGGAAAATAGCTGGAAAACATCTATTTGGTAAGTGTGGCAGCACCATGGATGCCTTCACACTGAAGAAAGTTTTCCAAATTTGCCACGTTCTAACAAATCATGTATGTTTTACAGATCTTAGTGGTATCATAATCTAATTCAACGGGATCTTTAATTTTGTGTCTTTCTTCTTTGTCTTTTATTTGTATGTTTATTTAATCAGTTTAAAATGTGTCACATTTTGTTTCCTGCCATTTAGCCAGCCTGCGTGTCCCACTTGGTTGTTTTTGTTTCTCTCCTATGGGTACATTTATGAGATAAAATCAGGGCTCACCAGAATAATTTGGACCCTGTGCCTATGCTTGGTATACCAATTCAATAATACTTCATAACCATTGTGATTACTTTGTTAATCTGTAAATAATATGCCCTCATAAAACATGTTTTGGAATAAATTATGTCAAAATTAAAATTTAAAACAAATAATTGAAGCTTAGCAGTTTTTTTCTGAATGATCATTCATTTATTTTTTAGCATATCTTACCCTGTTGTCTATTACTCATTGTTAATTCATCCCTTTTTATTCTTATCCTCAACTACGTCCTGTTGTACTTGGTATATTTCCATTTCTCCCTGCTGATGTTCATCTCTATTTTGCAAAGTACTAGTCAGCAATGCCTAGGGACTGTTATATGCAAGTTTGTTGGCATGTACCACACAAGCAGTAGCTGTGGCATCAGTTTGAGTATAAATGACACGCTACACTCAAGAATCCTCCTTCACTCCGGAGCTTAACACGAGGTAACCATATTCTGCTCCGTTTCCTTTCTACTTGAGGGATAATTCATTGAAATTCTGTCCTCCTTAGCTTCCTCCTCATGTTCTTTCCTGTTTTTCCTCTAAGCCTCCCTGCCGCTGCAGGCTCTGCATGTTGGCCTGTTCTACAGATATGAAAAAAGATCAACATTGTTGGCTTTCCAACAGATGGCTGGGAGGACTTGTCTTGCACGATGTCCCCTTCAGTAAGAAACACTGGCCAGCCAAGACAGCCGCCGTTACTGTCCAGCAGAATCAAACAGTGACCGCAGTATTTGGAGGCAGGTCAAAGCAACTGTTTAGGGAGGTATTTTATGTTTGACTATGACAGTTCCTGGCAGCTGCGCTCAAGTCTTACGTCTCCACAGGGACTTGGACTCTGCCTGTGTCAACTGTCAAGCAGATGTCCAGGATAAGGCCGAGGAAAAGTGGCAATACTTCAGAGGAAGAGAGTGTCTGTGAGTGCATACTCACACATTCATAAAAAGCCCACCTACAATCGTTCATTACTGTACAGATTTGAACCGAATGGAAGATAGAAGTGGTGGACAATTCAAGACATTTACAAAAAAAAAAAAGAAAAAGAGAAATATCTTCATGCAGTGAAAAAGAAGGAGCAATTTTGACATCCCAGCTGGTGTAAGAGCCGTGTTGGCCTGCCTGTCATGGGGAATTTAGGAAACTCAAGTGCAATTCTGTCTTCCAATTTCTTTCATACAGTCTGAAACGTTCGCAATTCTGGCCAACACCTCGCTGTCAAGAACCATTGAGAAAATATCTGTGAAGTATTGAAAGTATTGTCGTGACCTTAGCAGTGGCTGATTTTTATTAAATATTTTATGTTTTAGAGCCGGGTGAGCCCTAAGCACAACTAGTTCCTGCTATTAATTCAATAAAATTACAGACGGTTGAATTGTGTGTTCCTTATGAAACAGCTCAAGCTCAAGACGCACTACAGTGATAAACACATTCACAGTAATAACAGAACTGCATTTCGCATGATGCTCGGCGGGGCGTTGTCACTCAGAATTATCTGTTGCGTTTAGTGAGAAACATGGTAAGGGGATTTAGCACAAAATGCAAATTAAAAGTAGAAAAAAAAAAAACAGCACGGGCAGTGGCAGGGTGTGAGAGAAACCCAGAGCTGCTTCCAAAGCTGCAGCCACTCTGGTCTAAGCTTTAAAGTGACTCTACAAATGCACAACTAGGGAAAAAAAAGGCGAGAGAAAATGAGATCATTAATAGGGATGGTGCAACATTAAATGTGTGTATTTATTATATGAGAAAACAACGTAAACAAGTACTGCACAAAGTAGATAAGCAGGCTGTCACAGAACTGTTCTCAGCCAGTTGGGATACTAATCTGTGAGCTGTTGCCTTCAGAGACATCGCTGAAGACTGTAAGAAAGAAAACAAAATAACATTATTAACTGTATTTTTCTATGTATATTTCTATATACTGTATGGTATGATGCAGAATTGCTCATTATGGGTTTATGCACACACGCGCAAACAGAAAAAGGCAGTAAAACTCACATGTCGGGGACTTAGCAATGCACTTTTAGTGACATTTGACAAATTATGCTGGACCACCATGCTTTGTCACATCCTCTTTCAGCCGAGCGCTTTTCATTAGTCTAAAAAAAGACGCCCCCAGATGGAGTTGTTCTCTGTGATCACGCGTTCTGGGCATTAAACCTCCAGAATACGGGGTTAATGGGATTGGTCCCGTTTTGCTTCTGGCTGCGGACTGCTCGGTGGCTGAAGAGGCTGCGAGTTGATGCCTAAAACCGGCTTAGTGGAAACAAGTAGAAATCAAGCCAGTTTTCACTTTGTTGGTTTTCCAGCATTGCCAAAACATCCAATTCCATCAGGCATTTGCTGCCGGGGCGGCTGATAGAAATGGACTCTAAGTCCAGCGGCTGAGGCCAGCTTAATTTCTTATCTTTCTAATAGCTCTGATAAGGGATTGGAGAAGAAATGGTATCAGAAAAACCATCAAATGACCTGCTGCCAACGTACCATAATTATTTTAATAAACAACAAAAACAAGCTGAAGATATTTCCGGGGCATTAACACTGGGATAATTTACATTTACCTGCTGAAAGATTTATTAATTACTAACACACAGCAAGTGTGAACAATAGCTTTCTGTTGATTGTAGCTAGGGCTAAGGAAACTAGTTTAAAAGTATATATCTGACCAGAATAAAGATGACAAATGCACTTTTTAGACTGTCTGCCAACTTGATCAGTTGTTTGAAAAATGAACCTGTTATTCTTACTGTCAGTTTTGGAACTTTTAACGTGCGCTGCTGTAATATCTAAACCGTTCTTGGGGTTGATCTTTATTCAAACCTTGTCTTTTCTGCAACTGAGGTGTTTTCCGATCACAGCAACCATTCACTCCCCAAAAGAATGCTGTTTATTGTCTCCAAAATGAGCCACACTCGGTTCAGGTTCATTACTCAACAAAACAGCCTCATTAAGTTCAACATTCACAGAAAAAAAGAGAACATATACCCCTCATTAATGCACTTATCTCAACACATTTGTGCAAAACACTGATTACAGATAACTGATTAGTCTCCAACACTGAACTGACTCAATCAACTGAGCTTGAAGGAATCCATCTAATTTCTCAACAAAGTTCAGATCTTCAGGCTTTTTTATTTACTAACTCACCGGGAGCTTTGTAGAAGCCAATGTCTTCCTCGCTAAGCGGCAGCAGGTAGACTTCACCTTCTTTCCACAGCAGGGGGTACTCCACAAAACCGGAGAACTCTCCCAACCAACCATCCTGATCTGGAAACAACAACAAAAAAAAGTTTAAAAACAGAACATTTTTTAAACTTTAAATCCCTGGTTAAAAGACACTCAGAAGTACAACTTAACCAACAGAGATGATGTCTAAAAAGACATAATGCAGAACACTGAAGATAGTGCATAACATATAAACCACGCAATATAAAAATAACTGTGCTTTGGTAGGGGAGATAAAGACATAGCACAGAGTCAAATCAAGTAATGGAAACATTGTTGTTACACTTGAGTAATAGAGTTACCACAGTAATTAGAGGTTGGGGAGCCTTAGACAGTACCTTCAATGAAGTCTGAAGTGATGCTGACAGCAGTGTAGAGATCAGATGAATAGCAGGCCAGAGAGTGGCCAAAACAGAAACAAGGCTGGCAGCCGCCTGGGTTTACGGATTGCAAATTGAAAAATCCTGGCTTGCATCTGTAGTTCACACACAAACATGCACACCCTCATGTATAAAAAGTGATTAACATGTGAATGCTGTGCACACACCTGCTTTACACCAATTTACCACGTCCCTGCTTTGGTGTTGGTCTCATTTTCTCTTAGCTGTAAATGTGCTGGCTGCTGAATATGGACGTGTTCTGGAGATGGGGAATAAGTGAGCTCAGCTGTGAGCACCCTGAGCTCTGACCTACACACACTTACTGGCATATGGGTGGGACAGGAACACCAATAAAGATCAGCCACTACAGTAGTCACATTACACAGGAGAGGAACCTGTTCAATGAGCTGTAAAATCAGGTAAAAAAATAGGTTTAGAAGTCGGAGACCAGAGTCTGTGTGGGTTTCTAATAAATCAGTGTATCAGTTTGATACTGTGTCCCAGAGGACCATGGGAAAAAGGATGGAACATGTTGGTAATCAAAATAACAGCAATCTTAAAGCAGATTATTCCAACCTCTTTCTTTTGCTACACCTGTTGCTGGATGAAATCAGTTTGGCAAATTATTTTCCACTATTACAAGAAAAAAAACAACCTTAAACTGATAATGCAACTACTGCAATTACAGAATTCAATTGTTGTATTATGTAAGACTGTATTAGTTACCTTGGCAACCAGGATTACATGTGCACATATGTGACATAAGCAACAAGTTATTATCACCCACCTGTTACAGCTCTGCCCCTCCACATTTGGCTTACAGAAACAGTGTCCATCCAGAGGAGAGCAATGGTCCACGCTTCCGCCTGGGTCACAATCACACGGCCTACAGACAACAGGTGATAGAAACATAAATATTATAAACACTCTATTCTGAATATCATATGTGAAAAAGAACATGCTCAGACAAAGAAGCAAGAAGGAATAGGCGTTGCATCGCTAAGAAAAGGAGTCTTATGCTCAATTAATCTCACTGAATCGCTTCTTTTTAGGTAAATAGGATATGTTAAATTGTACACTGGTCTTCACTGAATATACTTTTCTAGTTTCTATGCGTCAAAGATTTTTTAGCTGCTTTTACATGTTTTTTGTACACCCATGAAATCATGCTATGAACTTCATTCTTTGATACTTATTCATAACTAGTGACCTAACCTTTGGCGAAGTCCCAGGACTGTGAAAGCACTGTGAAAATAAAAATTTAATTTCTTTGATTTATTTATTTCTTCTCACTGTACTTTTACTTCCCACTGCCATCAGAGTCAGACAATCAAATAATTGCCTGTGTCTGTGCATGTGTTTGGTTGTCTGTTTGTCAAAATAAACACTGCTAAACTTTGTGGAAAGCCTTCCCAGAAGAGTTGAAGCTGTTGTAGCTGCAGAGGGTGGGCCAACATCATATTAAACCCTATGGATGAGATGTCACTCAAGTTCATATGTGTGTGAAGGGAGTCGAGCGAATACTTTTGGCAATATAGTGTATTATAGATGTCTAAAATCTGCTCTAAGGTAGGCCCCAGCCTGGCTCACCATTCACTTGACTCCTTCATGAGAATTGCTTCCTGATTTTTCAAGCTGAGATTGTTCAAACCTTTGTCTACAGCAGGTAAGTTACTGACTCGTCCATTGCTTCCTCATAGATACACATTACAAAAAAAACAAAAAAAATTCTGATTTTTAATTTATTCTTCTGTCAAACAATGAGCTTTCCTGCTTATGTAGAGTTATAGATGCTTGTTCAATTATGAACTTTAGGTTTGGGATTCAAAAAACTAAGCAATAACTAAACATTCGGATGCAATTTCACCAATACAAAGCCATTCTCATTTTTTTGCTGTAGAAAATCAAAAAAACATGGGATTTACCACACAATTTGTCCTACAAAACCCAAAGAAAACAAGAATAATGCAAATTAACACAATCAATATGTATGTGGGTTGGCTGTTACTTAACTTGTGTCAGACTCTATTTGATCATGTTTATTGATTGATTATTTTTGTTTGAGACCGTAATGCAGAATCTATTTCCAATGAGGTGCTATTATAAATAATTCAATTATTTCAGAGCAAGCTGCCTGTAGTTTTTTTCTGCTCTAGTGGTCTGGGTAATTCACAACTCAGCTAAACAGACAGGGTTTGCCACATAAATGACAAAAATCAGAGTGTGTGTGTCTGTATGTGTGTGTGTGTGCATGTACAAGCTGGCCTATGTGTATTGATAGAATTTTGACCGACAATCTTTTTTTTTTAATGAAAAATTTTTGTTTTGCTTGACACATTTACTAGTGTTAATCCTTAAAGTCAATGAACAAGTATTTACAGGGAAAACTGCTAAGTCCTACATTCATAAGATTCCTCCAGATGGTCTTCCCATGGGACTGTCAGTTCCAGTAGCATAACTTATTTGGTGGACTCTGACACAAGGCTGTCTGGTCATAAAATACTTTATCAAATCTTTGCTTAAACCAGCTAGGAGCTGGGATATTATCCCACGCACCAGTCAAAAAGCACTTATCTGGTAGTGTCATGTTCCATGATGTACAGGAATGTGAAGGACCTACTTTCAGAGCAAAACACAGGAGGTAAGGAGGTAATGTATGTCAGATTAAACTTTACTCACATAATAAAGGATTGTGCTGAACGCAAGAAGAACACGGTTAGAGAACTAACTTGGATGTGAGGAATAATAAAAATCTGGCAAGTAAAGCCAAGCATATAAACTGAAAAAGTAATTAAAAGCATGTGTGCTGATTGATAACGATGCCCAGATGAGCAGAGGAAACAAGACCAAAACTGACAGAACAACAACAACAAAAAACAGCCCCTATAAACTAACACAGGAAGTGACATAGCATAGTGATTGAGCAACAAAACAGGAATAAAACCAAAAACAAGATCAACCCAAAGACAAAGTCAACAAACCAAAGAACAAATCCTACCCATCAGAACAGAAACATAAAAAGTCTGGTTATTTCTCTTAGATTTGTCACTTCAAGAGACTCTGGAATGAAACGAACCAAAGGAAGTTTATCATAGTGGAATTTCCCATTTTCGTCTCCAGACATAAGTTTAAAATTAATGAAACTACTTATATCATATCATTTTAAGCCCCTGTTTCCAAGTAGGCCTTTTTGAGGCATGAGAAGAGCTATCTGTGACTCAGCTGTACAGTGATTGATTGAAACTGTGATAATTGAGCCAGATAATGTAATGATGATTGGCTAAACATATGAGAACAACCTGAAAATCCACAGAATGCACCATTTCGGAACAAAACAACAACAACAACAACAAAAAAAAAAGTTAGAGTATTCATGTGAACAAATTCTAATTTTAGACTCTGGTGACCCCAACGTGATTGTTTGAAAACTGTTGTCTCCAGAATAAAGGGATTTGGCCCACTTTTTTGGTAACAATACGGCCATTGATAATATAGGCGCCTCAAAATAAGGTGAGCAAAAATATATTTTAAAATCAGAATTTCTGCAATTGATTATATTAAATTGTGATTATCTGTGGAAGGAGTTTCTCTGATAGTTAAATTTCTTTAACCAGAACACTAGTTTTCTTAAATTAAGTGAAGGAATGTATTCTGTGCAATAAATGGCTGAAATAAACACATGTAGAGTACAAGCACATATCATACACTTTATAGGGAATATGAATAAGTATGCTAGCTTATAAATTAATTTGGAAATTGGGATGCACAGCAAATTGTGAAGTTTTTATTGGTGTTTTTGGAATGTAAAACCGAGAATCCGTTTTGTGCTCTTGTCAGATAAGGTGACCTCTGAGAATTTTTTTTTTTGTAAGAACTCTAAAAACTTAAATAAATATGGATAAATGGAACAAGTGTAAAAGTTCCCTGATCCTGTATTTTGTGAAAAAAAAAAAGACATCCACTACCGGTTGGACAGCCATTACTTTAACCTCAGTGTTACTATTTGTGGTGTGAAAAAAAACTCCACTAAGGTTTGTTAGATGGCAGAAATAATGGTACCATCCAACAATCATTAACATGCAATTCAACACTATAATAATTTAGCATTCCACTGGCAGCTATAGTTGGTCCAGGAGAGCTAGGTTAGACTTCTTGAGAATATAAATGCAAAAAAACTTACTCCTCTAGCACACATATGAAACTTCACACATTTACATGCAGGCTCGCATGCACACTTATTTAGTATTGGAGCTCCAAGGTCAGACAAAGTTGAAATGCCCCTTTTATCATCAAAATGCATACGATGGGTCAATGAATCTCCAAGCTGCAACAAAGGGTGCAGAAAAAAACCCTCCTCAGATGGCTCTGAGCGTGCAAAGTCTGAGGTCTAAAAGAGTCTCATATCTTAGGAATGAAAGCAACTCTGCCTATTTCAAAATCCATTTAACCCTCTGAGCTTCTTGAGGCACACTGAAATGATCAATACCAGAGCTGAGTACAAACATGGAGAAACAATATGTTAGTGAATGGATTGCTTGTATTCATGTCCAGGGTGTCACCAGAGTGCAACCATAAATCTAAAGAATGGGAGATCTTTTTCTACCCTGCTGTTTTATCTAAAACAAAACAAAGTATGAATATCAATGTCATAGAGAAAATGGACAAAAATCATTAAACTATAAAAAGACTGAATCATTAGAATAACAGCCAAGTAAATGTTATTAAAAATACACAGATGCCTCTCTGCATACTATTAAAAATGTAATGGATTTGAGGCCAAGTTTGGGGTTGGCTGCAGCTAAAATTGTTCTCTGAAGTTTCTGAAGGCTGCTAGGCTGGATGTCGTCTCCATGGGAACTGAATGAAAAGACAGCATGGTCTCGTGACTGATTCGCAAAGTTCAAACGTCACATCTGTCATCCCGATGAACAGGACGTCTGTCTGACCAACCAACACTGATCGTGTGTAAAATGAATGAATTCAAAGCACAATTTTATTGTCACTAACTGCAGGTAGGCCATAAACGTGATTTACTGACAATAGTTTGAAATGACTTTTTTTTAGAGTGTTTTTAAATCAAGGTTGAAACAAAAAACTGTTAAAAGTACAAAACACATATATCGTTAATAAATGCCTAATTCTTGATCATGCATAATACTTTTTTATTTATTGGGGCCCGCCATTTTCCCAGCTCCCATGTTGGATCAGACCAGTGATTCCCAAAGTTTCAACTTCTGACCCACAAAGTAACAAATGAGAGTTGCAACCCCAAAAATCACTAATTTAAGTATGCTTCAAATCAGATAAAAAATATATGCAAACCAAACAACAGCCTTTTCTTTTGTTTTGCGTTTTTTTTTTTTGTTGTTTTTTTGCCTGCTTTTCACCTATTCATGGTATAACTAATTTACATCAACATCAACCTAGCACTGGTAATGAATACTATGTTAAACACTGAAAACAGTTAAATAAAGACAACAAGCTGCTTTTTTTTGTTTCACAGCTTTACAAGCTGATCTTTGCTAATGAACAGCAGAAAATACATAAAGGTAAACGTGTGGACTAGCAAACTGTTAGCAGTGCTAAACAACATTCCTAATATTTAGTGGTGCATTCCAGTGGTTCTTGGAAGTCGGGATTTGAAATTTCCAAGTTGAAAAAAAAAACAATCAGAGTCAGAAATTTAGAGATTCCTGACTGTCCAAACCTCAGAATCCAAAATGGCTGTCTCACACATGAAAAGTTGTTTTAGCTGCAGTGATAAACTTTTTACTTTGACATCTGCCAGTTTGTATTTCAGTACATATAACCAGTCACACACCTGGTACTGTCCAACCTTTAATCATGAACATGTTGGTAAAGCGTTTGAACGCATAAATCCATTTATTGTCTGTGTTTGTTGCTAATTGAAGTCAGCCTGGTTACTAAGCACAACAGTTAGCAAATCCTACTGTTTTACTAATTTGCAACTGGAACATGTTTAAGTCAGATTTGATGTCATTCCCAGATCTGAATTCTGGCTTTAAAAGTCAATTAAATGCTGCATAAGTTTTATGGCAGATTTTATTTTCTTGTCTTTACAGTAACTTTAGGTCCACTTCGCTTCTTTTATTTCTGGGATAAAAGGAAATCTATATAGATGCCATATTCCTCTCTTTAGAACTGGGCATAAAACAAGTATATTGGTCCACTGCATGTTACCATAAAGGTGTATAATGGATGTATAAGAGCTTTTATGCATTAATATCAGCGCAAAGGCTTTTGAAAATCCACAGACACCCTGTGGAGCTGAGGGAAAGTGTACAATCTGCAGCTTCATTGCAAGTAATTATTTTATTCAGTGATTATTTTAAAATATTAATGCCTGCAATCCATTAACTTTGTAGTTTTATTATAATGATCATGTTCTTGTTATTAGCAGTCAATGACAGTAAAGCTGTAGTCTCTGCTGTTTTATGGACACAGAACTGGTTAATTAAAAATGCAGTAAACAACGCAGATAAAATTCTCTTCATGAAATATACACAAATGTTTTATTTTTCAAGTTGCATAAATTTTTTTTATACTGTACCTACTTTTAGCACAGTAATAGTGATTAAACCACCCAGTTAAAAGGGATATATTGCCGAGAGGATGCAGCACACAGAAACTTTCAAATAAAATTAGTTAATGCCAAAGTTTTCAGCAAAAATATTGTGCAATGTGTAGTGGTTGAAGTGTGGCTACTGGCACACCAAATCCTAGCTCAATGTCTGTAAAACTGTCTTAGTTATAGCCACATTTGTGTTTCACAAGGTCGATTAGCTGTGGTGGCCATCTTGAACTGAGCTGACTCCAAAAGTTAATCAGTGTTAGAAGTCCGCCCAATGATTAATTTGTGAGACTTTCATTAAAATTTGTCTGGAGGTTTGTGATATATTTAGCTACCTAAGCAGTTGACTTCAATAGCTAATGTCGAAATTAAAAAACAAACAAGCAGATCTTGCATAATCATTTTGCGCTTTAAGTACATGTTGAGAATGGTAGTATCTAACAATTTTTGATATACCTTCTATTTTTCAGGTTGACTTGCTGTATGACCCCCGTTTTGTCAAATTTATTGCGCAGGTTTTCTTTTTTGTAGAATTTTATAATACAATTCAGAATTTATGACTTTTTTTTTTCGCCAGTGATAGCCAAACATGAACAAACCATAAAACTGCCACCTGCTTATCTACTGCCACCGTGTTGAATGCCTAGAATAAGATTTTATATTAAAAAGAACCATAATTTTGTTTCTCGCTAAAAAAAAAAAAAACTAAACAAGCTGCAAAGCATTTTCTGTTGGGCTGCTGTTTGACTTATGTCGTGTTTTGGCAGAACTCAGGTGAGCAGTAACTTTTCTGTGGAGAACAGTGACTTTCTCCTTGCAGCTCGATCATGCGAGCGTTAGCTAATGAACGAGAGGCAATGAGGTGCTTAAAAGTTACCCCGAGTCCCTGTGTGACGTTCTGAACTCTGACACATCTTGCTCTTTAGGTGATCTTTACTCAATAATCATCCCTGTTGAGGATAACAGTGTTTGTTTCTTATCTTTTCTTTTTTCAAAAAAAAAAAAAATCTTTTTACTCACAATTTGTCTGACTGCCACTTGGTGGAGTCTAAACTCTGGAGATTTTTGAGGTACTAGCACAGTTTGTGGAGATGTTGATGGATCTCCGCTCTTTAAGTAAAGCAGGCCATCCACTCACACCTGCTTGTCCTCCAAATGATTAAAAACACCAGGCTCCTGTTTCACCTTTGCACGTGCTAGCTGTAATCTAGAAAATCCCCACAACATTCTATGTATTTATCCATAACATTTCCATCTTGTTTTTTACACAACATTCCTGGTTTAAATTATCATCCCATGGGTTTTAATTTGTTTGTCTTGACTGTGCTTGTGCGTTGCTCGCCTGCAGCCGCCAGGTCCCAGCGAGTGGAAGCCGGCCCGGCACGTGTCGCACTTCTCCCCCGCCACGCCAACTCGACAAGCACACCTTCCCTCGACATCACACTGCAGACTCTCTGATCCTGCGAGGCAAGCAGAAGGATCGAGCAGGAAGTCAACGGAAACAAAATAAGTCGTAAGAAGAAGAAAGAAAAAAAAAAAACAAGGAGAAGAGACGAGAGAGAGAGAAGAAAATGGGGAAAGTGGACTTAAAAGGAAAAAGAATCTATTAAGAATATTGGTAATTACACAAGATGGATCAATACACCATTAATAATTCGTCACAGTGGGGTTAAGAGAGTCACTTGTTATTGAATTTCTGATCACAAACCTCAAAGAGAAGCTTGGAAGAGCAGGATATAACCTTGCAGCCACATTGTAGCTGATATAGTGTGGCTTCAGTTAATGGACAAAGAAAGAGCAGCTGGGGCAGAAGGAGGAGAGGAAAGGAAGCCTGATGGAGTCTGCTATAACCTTTGATCAATGTAATGGACTCCAACAGCTCTGTAAAATCACCTTACCATATTTATACATGGGAGGGAAGGGGGGGAGGAGAGGGTGACACTGGTTGTTTTTGCTTTTTCTGCTGTTTTGTTTATCACTATGAAAACGAATGAACATTTGTTGCCTGTCCAACAATGAAAGAAAAAAAAAAAATCAACAAGGTCTAATGAGCGCCTAAGTTTGTTTGTTTGTTTGTTTGTTTCTTTCTTTGTTTCTTTCTTTCTTTCTTTCTTTCTTTCTTTCTTTCTTTCTTTCTTTCTTTCTTTCTTTCAATTACTTAGATCCAATTGCAGTGACATAATAGAGTAAAATCATTATTTTATTTAATTTTTTTTCCTCTAACAATCGAACGGTTATAAAATCTGATTGGCTATTCGACAAGGATTTTGGCAACGGTTGGCCTCAGTAAAATGAGAGAGGAAAAGCAGCGTTATAAACTAGTCAAAAACACTGCTCATATAGTCTGTAGCCATAATATTTTGAGTGGTGTAACTAATGGATATGTACGAGCGATAACCAAGCAGCAGCTAATGATGCTGATAGGGCTTCTCACTACAATCAAGACATTTCAGGGGTTTTAGAATTGCAGCCAACCATCGACATTGCAGTTGCAGGGTTGGCAGGGCTCCTCTGGGTCTTCTCTGTAGTAGTTCTCTCTGCAGCGCTCACAATGGGGCCCGTCGGTGTTGTCTCTGCAGCTCACACAGCGCCCCCCACTGCCAGTGCTCCTGTACTGCTCCATGTCGAACTCGCACTCGTTGGATCGCCCGTTGCAGTTGCACCCTGAGGGGGGGGGGACGCATGAAGAGGTCAAGGAGGTAGAGGTGTAATGTGGAGAGGGTTCAGTGCAAGAGAAAAAGTAGACAAAGAAGGGGTTTATTAAAAAAAAAAAAGAAAAGAAAAGCACACGGAAATAGACAAAGTATAGAGACACACTGAGGGGCATACAGTGCATGCGAGAGATTATGTGTTCTGGGATTGGATCGTAATTTAGAGTCTCGTTGCTAATCTCATTTCACACAGGCCTAATGAGGAGCCAATCGGCTGTCAGGGGGCACTTAGATAACAGTAATTCATGTTTACACACGAACAAATTACCCAGCCGATAACGCACCATCAAAGCCCTCATACCCCTCATATCAAATCCCTCTTTAGTTTGCCAGTTACCCTGAGGGGGGACTTAGGTGAAATTGCCCATTTTATTATGATTCAAGCTCTCTGTTGAGCTCAAAATAACCATATGATAACTCTTTCCTCTTTAATGAGGAGTCCCAGCAGTATTCACCTTAATTAATCAGTTTGTTTAAAACCCAACGCTGGGCTTTATTTAAAAAAAAAAAAAAAAGTCAAATAGTTTTAATTGTGCTTCATAAACAAACTATGATCTTTCAGCCCTACAGAGACCTGCATCTGTTATGCTTTCTTGTAAACTCTCTTAATATTGTTTGGATCAAAACCTTTTTATAGCTCTTTAAACCTGCAATAAAAAAAATGGCTGGATAATTGAAATCCAGTAAGATGCAATCAAAAACAATTTGCTGCCAAATGTGATATGTCCTCCTTCCCCTTTATTTGGTTTTGCTCTCTACCGTAGAGTCAGTAATAAAACGAAAACTTTTGGCGCATACAGAACTCCCGGACACTGAAGGCTCGTGCTTCAAGGAAAACGGAAATTCCCCGCAGAGTTATGTTTACTGAAAGTAATGTCTGCAGTCTGTAGATGGTAATAAATTAAATATGTGCTGCCAGCTCGTGACACACAAACCACATGACATTTTAGCTAAACTGAGATCATTAAAAGGTAAAAACTGCCAGCTGACACAGAAAGAACAGCAGACCACCCTCTCAGCTCAAATATGAAGTCGTACTCATGACAAAACAGAAACTGAAAATGTTAAATTGTGCAAAGGAAGTAGACAGATAAGGCATTATATACATCATGTGTTATTCTCATAAAAGACCTTTGCCTGTGCTTAACGAGCATTAAAGACATACATCACCAAAGTATATGTAGTACTATATGTAGTCTTACATCAAAATAATAAAGGAAAAAAAACAATCCTATTGGATGATACATTTCACAGCGTAGATCATGTACTGTTCCCAAAACCAAATACCAAGATTCAACCTATAGACTAGAAAATCAAAGTTGTAGTTGAGTGTATTTTTAATTAATTAGTCTAAAAGTTACAGATATGGATTCTGATCATGAAATTCTGCAGAACATAAAAAATACAGACATAAAAAGATATAAGTCTGTATTTCCTTTAGTCAAGGCAAAAACTGTTTTTGCTCGGCTAAAGGATCTTACGAAACAATCACACCCAGTGTTTTTCTTTTGGATTATTTACAATTTCCTCTCAGTTAATTAACATTTCAGGGCACAATTGAAGTTTAATGATGACAAGATCAGGATTAAATATGGAAAATGAAGATAAAACACAATGTGGTAGTGGGCATGTGTGAAACAGGCTGCAACGTCATTGTTTTCCCAAAGCATCTCAAGTCCACAGAAATGATTATTTTTTGAAATCTTCACCTTTGAAAGTGTTGTACTGCAGTAATAAATCTCCATTTTTAAAGATATCCTGTGTAGATGGAGCTTGACATCTAAAACATAACTCTGTAACTCCGAGGGTAAGAAAACGACGTCAGTTAACGACGTAAAAAGCTGTAAGCCCTCAGAGCATGGGTTGGGGGTGACTCTCAGCTACTACCACACCGAGTTCTATCTGATTCGACTGAACTGTAGGCTTTTTTGTTTGCTAAGGTCTATCAGCTGTGTTACCCATCTCCAACCAGGTTGACTCACTTGTAGATGTACATCCAATGATTGCTTTTGGAGTTTCATTAAAATCCATCCAGCGGTTTATGAGAAATTTTGCTGACAGACAGACAAGTTTGACTCCAACAGTTAATGCTAATGTTTTAAGCAAAGATCTTGAGCGATTTGTTAGCATTCGGTGTGTTTCAGCTACTACTACAAAAGAAGCCTAACGTCTGTTAAATTGACTTAGTTATAGCCATTTTTATTTTGGCTAATTGTTTGCTACTAGCTGTGCCGTCCATCTGAAATCTGATTGGCTCTAACAGTGAATCAGTTCTCTGTCCAATAAAAATTTGTTTCCTAGTTTATTATTTACATTAAAATGTTATTTGCATTCTAACAGATGGAAAAAGAGGACTCTTTACTATTATTGGCAGAAAAAAAAACGAGACTTTTTAACTCAATATGCGCCCTCTGACAAATATGGATTCCCCTACTGTCACATGTGCAGCCCCACTGGTCATACAGCAGTGCAACACTTTCTGACACAACTGTCCTCCTCCAAGCACACACACAAAAAAAAGTTGCTGCATGAGTCAGTTCTGATTGGCACTGGTGGGCCGCTAGTGCACAAATTCAGCCATCTCGACTTGTCACCTCCCATCCACTCGATCTTTATCATTCCAGCCAGTGGTGCTGCTGCCGGCGCTGGTCAGGCGAGCTGACAGCCAGGCGGCAGCACTGTCAACAACAGCCTGAGCTTCTGTCGCATGTCTGGTGGTGGTACAGATCCATGTAGGCTGTGACATTTCAGGAAATCTGCAGTAATTTAGGATGTCTGCTGGTGTACTGGGAGGAACTTCTCATAGTCAGGGGAGCGGTATAATTAGATATTACAGTGTCCTATTTTTAACGCGTTTCTTTTCGTGGGCAAGAATCAGTTCTTTATGTTTTTGCCCATCTGTGTGTGAGTGTGTGTGTGCTCATGTATGTTTGTTTGTCTGTACCATTTGCAAAATAGCTTACAAACCACCAGGCGGATTCGAATGAAACTCTCAGGCTGACATCGACAATTGATTACCTTGTGAAGTCAACCTGGTTAAAGATGGATGCCTCCGCTAAGCAGTCCTAGTTAAAATTTGGTGTGGTTGTAGCTGACAATCATTCCCAAGACAACCATTACCAAGACATACTCTTAGTGTTACATATTGTGCAACATCTTTGCTTAAATCTTTGGCAGCAACTGTTTGTCTGTTAGCAAAATATCTCATGAACCACTGAGCAGATTGGAGTGAAACTCTCAGAAAGTAATAATTAGATGTACATCTCAAATTCATTTACTTGTGGAGTCAAACTAATTCAAGATGGGGAGCACAGCTAACTGATTTTAGCCAACACAAAATGGCTATAATTTAGTCAGATCTACAGATAGCAAACCAAATCTGATGTGGTAGTAGCAGATAGTTCTTCCCAATATCTCAGTATCATGAGATTGCATGTCGCGTCACCTACAAGGATTGCCCAAAGCAGCTGTTAATTTGTCCCTTTTCATCATAAAGCAATTTCCATTTAAAACTCAGATATGAAAGGCAGTGGGCGACATGCATTCCTTCAAGGAATGCTCGGTCTTTAATTCTAATTTTGTGTTAAGGAAAGGGTCTAGGTGGGTTTTAAAAAGATGGTTTACTGTTCATTCACAACAGGCTGATGTTTCAGTAAAAAAACAGACATCTGAATCTCGATCTAGTAGGCTGCAGTGCACAAACCCTTCAGTGCAGAGATAAGTCCACAGGCGAGAGTTCTGTGGTAGAAAAATAATAGGCACTTATCTACATGGTTGCGAAAAAAAGTGATCCAGTTGGATGAGTCATTGCTCAGCATTATTCTCAGCATGTGTGAGTGCATGTGGGGTGTAACAAAGAGAACTGCGCAGACCCGAACAGTCGGAACACACAGCCAGGCATTTGGGTACCCGTGTTTTGCTTTAGGGACCATTTTACTGATGGTTTTATCCCACTTTACCCTCCCGCAAATAGGTGGTCTGAGTGAGGATCTTTATTCACAGATGGAACATTTTCATTCTGAGAGTGGTGTTTGTCAGTGTTGGAAAAAAAAAATTCCCGTGCATTGTGTTAATAGCGGTGCTTGCAGAACATTACTGCGTGTCCCACTCGAAATTTGCTCCACTTTTGTTTTACTTTGCTGCTTGTTTTACTGATTTTTCACTAAAGTACATATGCCTTTTTTTGTTAGTATGATACATATACACAGAAATGCACTAATCAACATCAGCAAAAGGAGCTAGAGCTTAAGGAACATTAAGGGCAGCAGATGCTTCTAGGTCAATTTGTACTTCGGCCACATCAAAGTACAAATGGACCGGGTTGCCACATACTAAGCACCCATACTTTTAGGTTACAAGAAGAAGCCACATGCTACAGGTCCATTTTAGCAGCTGTCCTAATGCTGATGAAATGAATATAATGAAAAAATTTAGATTTACACATCACTATACCATCACTATACCATATATCCATCCATTCATCCATCCATCCATCCATCCATCCATCCATCCATCCATCCATCCATCCATCCATCCATCCATCCATC
>NC_051443.1:11237250-11307811 GCF_001649575.2 Kryptolebias marmoratus | reverse complement strand
GGGGGGGGGGGGGGGGGGGTTGATTTTCTGAGCTGCAGAGCCCGCAGTCTCGTTGCTTGTGCTTTGAATATATTCATTATGGCAGTTGTAATGAAACAGGAGACAACAATTAAACTCACAACCTTTATTACAGCTAGTGCGCCATTACTCCAGAGGCCTTCACAGAACACGGTGTTGTCTCGTATCGTCTGTGTCTTACTCTGGTATTTTCTTTAACGCAGTCGCTTCTGCCCAACGCTGTCACAGCTGCGCCCTCTAGGGGAGCTCTGCTCCGACAGCAAACATCTGAGGCAAATATTTAGTTCTAAAATCTATGCTACTGGTAAGGCATAATTATTTAAAAAAATGCTCCAGATCTTTTTACCTTCATTTCAAATGTGTAGTCCTGCAGATTAAATGGAGGTGGTTGTAGATGGGTACAAAATGAGTTGAGGCAAGTGTGATGTAAGCAGATAATGTGAACCGCCAAGAATACAGTTTTGCAAGCCGAGCACGCAAAATTAGGCCGTGGTTTTCAAAAACTGGTCATTCAAAAAATGGCAACCTAGCTCACTGCTCACTGGGTCACTAAACACTTCAGTGAGACTGCTGCTGAAAAAATCGCCTATATTCCCACAAGTTTATGTCACTTACTAGTCTCCAAACGCCACAGCTCAGTGCGATACCACTTTTATCCAGCTGTCAGCAATATGCATTCATGCAAACTAACACACACCACCAAAGCTATGGCCAAACATTCAACCACTTTTTATATCAGCTCGATCCTGCACAAAGTCACAGGGAGCTGATGCTGGTAAAGATATAAGCACATTTTAAGTGCATGTTTGCAGAACGATAACTGTTTTGCATCCTGTGTACAAAATAAAATGGTTTTGATGAGCAGGGCTTGGCAGAAGTTTAAATGGACCAGCACTCAAAACAGACCCTCAGACCATTTCTTACTCTGTCTGGAGCAGCTTGAACCTAAAATTCTTCGTCTCCTTGTTGTTGTGGGTTTCAATTTTTACTTTCAACCACCATCATTAAAGGCAGGTGATCGTGTAATTGCTCGCACATGTCTTCTGTTGAGTGCTTATTTGTCTGTCTGGTAGCAGCATATCTCATGAACCAGTGAACAGCTTTTAATGAAACTTGCAGAAAGCTACAAAGCTACATATAATGCTACAAAGTAACATTTTCAATCCAGTTACTGTGCTTGTGTCTAAAAAAAAGTAATTAAAATTAATTACAAATCATTATCGAAACAGCCATCTGGGGTCATCATGTTCCATTCATTGTTGGATTAGTACTGGAGGTAAATGTTAATTTGTCCACAGTATCCTCCACTTGTCTCACTGAGCCCTTTGACAAAAAGTAATTTCCTACAGCTGACATGCCTCCTTATTTTGCCACAACCCCAATTGCTTGTAAGGTGAACAGCTTCCTCTGTTCATGTGAACATTTCAGGAACTGCTGACTCACAAAGGCAATAATGACGCACAGGAGGCGAAACGCAAAGATCCTTCCTCACAAAGAGGAAAAGCTCCTTAAGGGTGGGTAAACGTCCCCTGAATAAGTCAATTATCTTTTGTAATTGATCACATGGATGGCGTGTAATTTGGCCAACAATTAGCTGTGGCCTACGAAGGGAAGCTTAGGGTCCGTTAACAACAGTTCCTGTGCTGCTGGAGGAGATCCCACATGATGGAGTGCGGAGGGGGAAGTATGCTGAGAGATCATACTCATTCGCTGCTCTTCGACTTGTGACAGCATCTTTCTGCCTATATGCAGTATTTACATCCAATGCTTTATTTGGCGAAGGGGGGCACTTCATCACACTAACTGCCACCTTGACAGAATGGTGCTCAATCATTTCCCATTTCTTATTGATCAAAGGGAATAAACCAACAAATAAAACATACAATCAGTTTTCATTACTCATTTGCTATTGCCGTCAATCATGCTTTGGATACTCCTGTTTGCCCTACTGTTTGAACATATTGGACTTGTTTAGGCACTTTTCTTTATTGCCTAATGCTCTATAGTTGTGTTTTTTTTTGTTTTTTTTTTTTTTGCTGACTACCAACACATGTATGATCCAAGCTCTGGTTAAATGTGAGATTTTGAAGTTTTTCTGTACGGGCCACCCAACTTGATCCACCTCCATGTCACATCATCGCACCCTACCTTCTTGCGGCTAATGCAGAAAAAAACAAGTATGTGTAGGCTTAGACTGCATTCAAACTTTTGTCTGTCTAAATCACTACTAACAACCTCCACACGGGTGGTAAAAAGAATCAAAGCAACAATAAAAATGGTTTTACTGTGGTCATAAACCCCGAAGCTGCAGCAGTTCTACGGAACAATTTTTACACAAAAATTAATGAAGCATCCGTAATGTCATCGAGATAAAAGCTTTGGAAGCTGAGAGTTAACTGTGAAATATTGTCCATACACCAGCAAAAGTATTACTCCCCGCACACCCCATTGGTATTCTTTTTATTCTGCTGCTTTACAACCTGGACTTTAAATGGAATTTCAATTTGATTATAAGTAATGAACCTAAACAAAATAGTCCAGATCAATGGAGTTAAATGTAAATGAGCAAAAAAAAAAGTTTTAAACATTTCTTAAAAAAGTAAAACTGAAAAGTGGTGTGTGCATATGAATCCCCCCCTCGCCCCTCCCTGCTTTGAAGCTCACACCATTGCATTCAGAAGACACACCACCATAATTAGTGTTGTTTACCACCAAGCAAGCGACAGCATGAAAAAGGAACTCTCCACATGGGCCATGGTCAAAGTTGAGAAGCACAGATCAGGGTTAAAGTATATAAAAAATATATATGAACATCCCACAGAGCACCATTAAATCCATTATTAGAAAATGGAAAGATTATGTCACCGCCTACCAAGAGAGGGTCGTCCACCCAATCTCACATACGTAGCAAGGAGGGCAACAATCTGAGAAGCAACCGAGGAGCCAAAAATACCCCCAGTGGAGCTGGGCAGCTCAGTATCTGTCCATAGGAACACATAGGCTACACACTGAATAAAGCTGGGCTTGACTGTTTAAAACAGAAAATAAGGTAGACCGGATGGAATTAGTCATATTGGAGACTCCTCAAACATGTGGAAGAAGGTACTGTGGTCAGATAAGATTAAACTTGAACTTTTAGGCCATTAGGGACAACACCATGCCTGCTGCAAACCTTACACCTTATTGTATTGCTTACTTACCTACAGACACAATGTCTATATATACTGTATATATAATTCATGTTTTTTTTTATTATATGTTGATGTGACTCATCTGTTTGTCATTTGTCATCGTTTTGCATTGGCCTTTGGTAAAGTAATAATTGATATGAATTTTATTCCATAAAGCACGAGGACTCACAAAATGGCTGGATAAGTATGAAAATTATTCAAATGATATGCTAAAGCTTCTGCAGTCAAACTCTCAACCCAGTTGCCCACCTACATACGAGAGATGTGATGTGTTTGTAAGTGTCTCCGCTACCATTCCCTAAAACACCAAATGCATATCTCTTGGAGGAACTCCTTCAGAGTTCCAGAGTTATGAGAAATCCCTGCCAAGTTTCTCCGAAGGCACATGGTGACACTCTGTGTTGGCTTTCCTCCTAATCTGTCTCCTGTCTGTGGGATGAAGATTGCGACAAGCAGTAAACCGAAACGAGACAAATCAGCTAACGCTCAACCCCCCCCATACAAACATCCTGAAAACAAAGCCCCGACGCTGCTTCCCATAACTTCCGTATGGCCATCTTGACCACGTTTACAGGTCTGCCCGCCCACAGCCACCTCCTCACCATGCTGTTTTTCACCGTCTTAGCCCGGGGGACTGCACAGCCTGCGCATCACTGACTCTGAGGAGGCTTCGTGCCTGGAAGGAGGTACAATCGGCTCCGGGATCAGAACAAAACAGCATTTTATTTTTTTTTCCTTTGTGATGAAGCCACCTCCTCAAATGGTACATGTGTGGAAGTGTGTCAGAGGGGAAACTTACAGGATAAACTTTACACCAGAACAGCGTCGACATGAATTCATTTTAAAACTCTAAAAGTTGTATGATGTGCTTAAATCTTCATGTTACAGGTCTAGTGTAATTACTACAAATTTAGAAAGGCAAACAAAACATTTATTAAATTTAAGACCTAGGCATATTGGGCATATTGCCCACCGCCTTTCATGAGTTTTAAACTAAGATCATCTCATGTTGAAAAGTGATGGAGTTAAAGGTGATTTGGTCAAACTTTGAAAACATTTTATGTAATATTATAAGATCTCATGTTCAGAGCATGTCTTTAAATGGCTCTCAGCTACTACCACATCAAATTTTAGCTCAATATCTGTAAAATCGACAGAATAATAGCCATTTTTGTGTTTTCCTAGGTCAGATGCTGAGGCAACCATCTGGAATTGTGTTGGCTTCAAAATTTAATCAGTTGTATACATACATCTAATAATTATTTCCTGAACGTTTCATTGAAGTCCATCCAGTGCAGCATGAGTTATGTTGCTAACAGACAGACAAAATTGACTCCCAAGTAGTTAATGACAATTTTAAGCAATTTGTTAGCGCTCAGAACATGTGTTGGGGATCAGTTTCAGCTATTACCACACAAAAATGTAAGATCAATATTAGTGAAATTACAGCCAATTTTTTGTTTTATAAGGTTAGTTGTCTGTGGCCAAGTGAGCTTAAATTTGTCTAAATTCATCCACTGTCCATTTACTCTCATATAAATGTGACATGTTCATTACTCCATTAGAAAATGTCTTCAAATATTGATTTTACGGTTTATTTTTTGTGGCATTTTAAGAACAGACCATGAAATGAAGATGTCTGTTGTCTGTGCAAACAGCAGTTTTTTAACATGTTATGTCATTAATTGTTCGCTGATATTTATGTTCAGTGCAAGAAACAGCTTTATGCTTTCCACACTTTGACTGCCCTGCAGTGCAAAATATCTCCGCTGGGCTCAAGTGCACACACAATTATAAACACACAGAGCTTAAGAAGATAAATAGGAATGTTCCTCTTCGATGCTATTAGACACACAGCAAAGAATAATTTGCTCAAAAGGATAGCTTAGATATTTTGAAGTGGGGCTCTGTGGAAAAGCTAGGAAGAGTTAATATCTTACCTGTTGTTGATAGCTCAGTTTGGAGAAATAGTTTAATTCTGGCCTGAATTAAGAGCTATCAGCTAGTCCAAGTGGAGCCCCCACAGATTTATGCCATAGCTTTTCATGCACACATTATTTTATAAGTCTTTACATCACTATCAATTTTACATTTTACAGCTGTAGCACTTGGGGGTGGAATTTCAAAATAGTTCTCCAAGATTTACCATGTGATGTGAAGTGGCCTAAAGGTTTTTAAACACATTTGACAATGAAGTTGTTTTAAGAGGTCAGAAATCCGACTCTGCTCGGACTAACCATTAGCTTTTCAATCAGATCAAAACTAATCTGTATTTTTCCAAAGTAAGCCTATTCACAGATCCCTACCTCAAAAGATCTAACCAACAAGAAAGTTAGTTTCTAAGCTGGAAAAACAAGATAAAACTGTAAGTCTAGCCTGGATTGGGACTTCCGCCCTTTTCTCCATGTCACCGCTTATAAGGTAACTATTGATAACTATAAAACAAAACGTCACTTCAAAAATGACCAGAATACCCCTTTAAGATTTGTTGAGAATGTCACCAGGTTTTAAACAAGGTTCTTTAAAAACATGCTGCAACAATCCGTCATGAATGCCTGGTTACACTTCGATTGGAAATGAGCCACTATTTACATTTTAGCAGATTTCTAAACTAAAACCCAAGGACAATTTATTGTTTTTTATGACATATGCTTGTTTCTGCTGACAATAAGTAGCTCATGTTATTACTAACCCAAAAACTGACAGAATGTTCTGGTTTCTCGCACGTGAACAGTGAAAAATGATGGTGTTGCTTATTCATAGAAAAAGCAGCTAAGAGTACAAGGTGGAACATATGGTGGCAGGTGAGGTCAGCAATTTAGCAAACCAAAGAGCAGCCTCTACCGACAAGATAATGGGTTTAAATCACCCTTCTGTGTGCAGTTGTACTCTAAGCAGATGTCTTTACAACAGGAAACCTCCCATTTTCGCTCTGTGACAAAAAACGACCCAATGTCTTCACAAAGGCTGTGACACTAACATTCCTTAAGAGACCAGTGTTGCAGCATTTTAAACTCCAGCTGAGAATTGCCTGGGCCTCTTTAGTTTGCATATCATGCATATTTAGGCGTAGACATTGACCTCGTATTGCTCCTCGGGGCTTTGTTTCAGGGAGATTAGTCCGGACACACAGGGAGAGAAATGTTCTACTTCGTCTTTTGTGATTTTTGCAGTCGACATTTTCTCACAGCACGTAATAAACTGCTAAACTGCTGCATGACACAGCAGCACCACACAATGCCATTACAATGAAAGCTAAATAAAAAGATGGGAAAGGCTGGTTATGGGCTTATTAGTGGTAAATTTGAAGGGGAAAAAATAACGAAGAACCAAAGAATAACTTTGAATAGCACATTTGTGTGTGTGTTAGAAGAAAGTCTTGGCTTTTTAAAAGATGTGTGATGTGAAAACCTCCTGAGCTGTTGACATATAATGCATTAAAATTGCTTATTGAGTCTCTGAATGATGAGAAAAAAAAAAAAAAAGATGTAAAAATAATTGCCAGTTATGTAAGATTCACTGAAGAACCGAAAAAATTTAATTAAAATTAAAACTGAAGTCCTCTTCCATGAGTTCAGATCCTGTTAATGATAATTTTAATCGCTGTCAAAATATGAAATTTTCCTATGTTTGTTTATTTAATTTTTTGTATATTTATCATCTATCATGTAATTAACCACTAAAAAAACATCATTCACAACCAAAGGTCTACCACATAATTTGTAATAAATGAGTAAAATCATCAGTCATGTTTTGTTGCCAACAATTAGGAGTCGTTTGTTTACATCCACACATTGACGAGGATACGTTGGACAGTCTCGGCACTCGACGGATACTGAGTCAGTAAAATAATCCCCTGGATGTAAACAGAGTCAGAGGGAGAACGATGGAGTCAGGCTCCGGTTTAAAGCGGAAAAAGTAAAGTTCTTCTCTTCTTCTGGACAGAAATGGCAACTAAAAGCTGTGAGGACGAGAGTCGACTCAAATGGAGAAAGCGTGGGGAGAAAATCGAGCAGTGGAGAGCGTTAGAGCAAACGTTGAAGCTAAGATCATGTGCATATGAGCTGTGCTGAGATATTTCAACCTCTAGTGAAATACTGTAACCGATCGCTGAATTTAGTTGTAAACAAAGACAAGAAATATTTGCTGATTTCTAAAGTAATTTTACAAAAATCTTGATGAAATTAAGTTGCATTAACCCTTAAACAATCATTTAGCAATGTAGAAATTGTGTTGAAAGCAAAGAATTCAAATCAAAAACAGAAAAATTGCTTCTTTTGACATATATTATGGCTCCTTCAAACTTGATGACGATCCCGCTATGATGTAAAAAATCATCCAGAATGTGGTTGGTCTTTGCATGGTCCTGGCAAGGACTTCTAATTCTAAAAATGCAGTGGACATAGAGGTTGATCCTTGTGATGGCAGCATATCGAGGTCCTCGCTGGAGCCTAGTGGCAGCAGTGGCATGACATGGATTTCTCACGCACCAGTGTGGCTACTGGCTATGGAGAACTTGAAGCAGCCACCCTGACTTCACTGTAAGGTCATCACTGCGATCATCATGACAAGATAACGAAATCAGCCGTGCAGACGTGATCTACCAGCCTGTGCCTGCATCCTAATGCAGCTGAAGAGAGTCCAGCCAGGGTGGGCATGTGAGGGTGCTGCAGAGTGTCTCTGGGGTGCAGAAAATAACAAAAGCACTAAGAGCGTAGCAGCGTTGTGATAGCGTCACACTAAAGGAGGTTTTCCACACTCTATGCAGGTCCTGTTTGTGATGGAGAGTGTAGTGGAGTGGTTATCTAAAGGACACATGTAACACATAAGTTGTAGTAATTTATGTCATTTGTAATCCATTTGGTACATAAAAAAACAATACAGCCAGTACTATTTGTTCAGCAAGTTTACTCAACTCCTGGTGGACTTGGATAAACCCTGCAGAGGGACAGGAGAGGCTGATCAGGCGGACTGAGGCTCTCAGCAGCCTTGGCACGCCTACATTTTGTGTAGTAACACAGACACTGTTCAGCTGAGAAAACAGTGTCAAACTAAACAAATGGTCTCATGCAAAAGTGAATATATTTTTAGTTTGCTTTTTGCTAAACCAGTGTGGCATTTTTCAGCTAGAGTTGTTTTATGGGGCTTAAAATGCTCTAAAAACAGGGAACCAGTGTGACGAACCATTAGCCTGACTCGTGTAGGAGGACTTCTTCTTCTAACTACACACTACCTTCACTACAAATAATGTCACAGCTGATAAGATACCAACTACTGATAAGTGTTTTACAGAACATCACTTCAAAATGGCCAAACTGTCCTTCTAAATAACGTTGGATGCTGGTGTTGCTAAAAGTAGCTGTAGGCTAAACGAAGCAGAACGACAGCTGGAGGCTAAACGAAGCAGAGCGGCAGCTGGAGGCTAAAGGAAGGAGAACGGCAGCTGTAGGCTAAACGAAGCAGTAGGTTTAATACAAGAACTGGTAACAGATCTTCCTTGTGCATTATTAAAACACACACACAAAAAAATTAATAATTTATTTAAGGCAATTTTTAGCAGCAAGAAATTTTTGGGGGAAGGTTGAGAAACATGCGGTCTCACTTTACCTGCATAAAAAATAATGCAAACAACCTTTTTTTTTTTTATTCCTGGCCTTTGTATTCATAATTTCACCGTGCTCGAGAAGAATACATTTCAGGAAAGGAGTCACATCCCTACAGGCACAATAATTTCTCATTTTTACATTTAATTTTCTGGACGAATTAGGTGTCAAACAGGCCAACTGGGATAAACCAGCCTTGGAGTCATGTTGCACATGTCGTACATCCATAAGACCTTTTGTATATCGTTCCAGACAAACAGGACCTCTGCCTGACCCGGGCCTTTAATACATTTAGGAGAAATAGCTTTTTAAATGCAAACAAAATCAAGTCTTGATTGGTTCTACTGAAATGCTCAACACTCTGGACCGTATCCTCTTCGTAATTTTGGAGCTCATTTGTTCATTTGCAAAGAAAAAAAATGCCTGTGTTGAGGGAGTTTTCAGTGATACATACACAATTGTGACAGGTAATTTTATACACGTTCAATTTTTAATGTGTACTTAACTTTAATACAGCAAAGAGTCATAAGTGTAAGCTGTAATAAATTTACTTGCGCAGGGGCAACTGGCTATATTAGAGAAATAGTTTTAGGAAATGTGCTCGCTCTTTTTCTTGGCAAAAAGTTGGATAAAACATTCATAACCCCCCTCCATGTCTGTAGGCTAAACATATAGCTGCAGCTCACTGCACCCAGGCAGAACATAACTGTCCAATAAATTACATTTGTTGCTGATTGATTTAAGTATTGATTTAACAAACGTGGTGTATTAATTAGTCCTGAGATGGATCGGTGACCAGGGTGTACCTCGCCTTTCAGTCTACATACAGCGAGGTTAGAGGACCAGCCTTGTTTCCTGCCGTGGACTGAATCGAGAAAGGCTGGACGGGCAATGTTGATTACAACTTCACCAAAGAGTCTATGAGATCAAATAAAAATCGGTCAAATATAGCAATCCCCCATTTCAAACTTGAAAATCCCTGGCTCGAATGGAAAGAAAACACCTGTTGATATTTTTTTTTATCATAAGTAGATAGAAGATGTCAAATACATGCAAAAACACTGACTAAAATAAAGAATAAGTTGATTTTGTTATTTTATTTTTTGTATCGTTAGAGTGGAAAATCAAAAGAGCAGTAAATGATCTATTACAAAACCTGCTCAGAGTACGAAAGCTTACTGGATATTGTGTCTTTTATTATGGCTGTGTAATAAATATTGACAAGAAGCCGGCTCCTTGCACCTCACTTGCTTAATCTCTTTTATGGCACCAGGAATTGCTCTCAGATGTCCAATTTGAAGGGGGGGTAAAAAAAAAAGTCAATTCCAACACCTACTTCTCATCTTAGCTTTGGCTGATTTATTAAAACAGACATTGTTGTTAGTCCCAGGGAGAAGAGCCTTTTTTGACCAAAACGTCATCCTTTTTTGTAAATCAAATTAGAGGTGAGAGGTTGGTGTGGGAATTGACTCTCTTTTTTTTTCTTTTAAATTGTGTAACCGATATTACAAACCTTCATTACACTAGGATCGATCCTAAAGTGATTTTTATCTTGGAGTTTCAGTCCACAAACTGTTGACAGCTGAAGAGGCAATGGAAGCCTTCTGCTTTGCATGGAAATCCCTGGTAAGCCGTTATTCCTTCAAAGAAAAAACAATCCTGAACAGTCCTATTTGACAACTCCTTTGAACTGATAAACAACACGACAGATTCAGAATTTGTACAATCAATAATATCATTTTTGTTCCTAAAGGGTGTTTTTTTACCATTAAAACAATAATTTGATAAAAGAACAAAATATTAACATAAAGAAATGTGCATAGCTTTCTTGTTATTATATAAAGAAGGTTAAATTATGTGCTTTGATTATGATGTATCAAAAGAAAAGATAAATCAACAATAAAAGTAGAAATTCACTAGTGTTTTGTTCAACACATTTTGAACAAAATCAAAACATCCAAACTGGTCACTGTAACTAGAGCAACTCCAATAACTTATTAACTAATAATTAATAACTTATACTAAGATGTTTCTACCCACCCATTCATGTAAATCCCCTCAACTTACTATAGTCACCAACATCTTATATACAGTATATTCATTTCTTTCGTACTGGATTATTGTGGTCACTTTCACTGTTTCAGTAGACTTTAATTTATTAGCATATTTTAAGATTTTTTAAAAATTATTTTATGGCACTGTCTTAATGTAAATTCTACTGATGCTTTTGAGACTTATCTACAGTATAATTAAATTTTACCAGTCTATAAAATGACTTTAAAGTGAAACAGGCTTATCCACAGCATCCCTTTTAGGGTACTGTCACGCTGTTTCGCATTTTGCCAATTATGCTGGCACAATTTGAAGTTTTGAAAACCGTTTCGTCATATTTATTGGTATGCCATGTTTCTCTCCTGTGTGAAGTCGCTGCAGAGTATTGGTGGCATACACCAACATCTTCTTGTTGCGATTCTCCCATCAACTTGTGGGAGTGTCCAAATATCAGACTTCTGTCACCACCTACTATGGTCTCATCTGGTTCTTCTTCATATTAGTGCTCTCTGTTGCTCTACTCTGTTTTGTAGTGTGTCTACCATTCTTCTAGTCTTCAAGTAAAATCCAAACCAAGTCTACAGGTCCGTGTTTGTGGAAGAGATGAAAAGCAAAAAAATGTTGGCCTTGTGAGGTACACAAGGCCAACATTTATAGAGCTGCTTTTGCATAACATTGTGGATAATGCCATATTTGCACAGTCAAGAAAACAAAGGAATACGCCACTGATACACATGTCTAATGAGTTAGTTTAGAAACTCAAGCAAATGCAACACCTATTATACATGAAAGAACCACAAGCACACCACAGTACCACAGCATGAAATGTTGTAATGCTACTGCTGGGTGTGAGGTATAAGGGACGTTTCAAAGTTGCTTCGCTCATGCAACAGATTGTTTTTGACATGACCAATAAATCTTTGGCACTCCTGGACATCACGCTACACATCCTGGAGTATCAGGTTAAAAAAAAAAAAGGCAATGTTGTAACAGCATTTCCATACAGCCATTGATCTCAATACGCCATAAAAAATGCATTCGACTTTTTTCTTGTGCTGCTACTTTACAAGAGTCCTACAAGACAGGCATCACCGTTCCGGTAAACTTGTTTCCTATCGAGACTCTGCTCACGGTGGAAATTCTCATTCATCTATCATTCACTGTCATTATGAGGCGATCCTTTAGGACAGAGTGGTTAAAGCTCATCCCTGCTGAGAGCCGGTACACTGTATACTGACAATCAGTCAAAAGCTGACACCCAAAGACAGACAGACACTCTCCCTCCTTTTCACAGCAGTTCCCACAAACTGTATGTCTTTGCAGGCGGCTTGTTGGCAACACTGAACCCCCAACCTTTTTAATATTTAGGTGACAGCGCCGTCTCACTGTGTCCTCCCTTCTGACAAATAATACTCATAGCACTGTGGTTCACGGTAGGATTTGCTTTAAAAGGCTTCTTATACAACAGTTTGCTATTCAAACAAATGTAAGGCCTACCACCTTTAGTTCTTTTAGGTTTAATACTTGCAAAGTAATTGCTCCATACAGTTGAAATGTGAGTTCAGAATTTTCATTAACGATAATAATGAAATATAAACACTGTTTTTTATTTTTTTTCTCCAAAAATTAATTCAAATGCTGCAGCATGACTTAGTCCCTGTGTGAAAGAAAAAAAACCCTGCATATATTACCACAGCTTTCAAATGAGAAAGGTGGAAACGCAGAATATTTAGTTCCACATCATTTTACTAATGGCTGTTGTTAATTTTCAAAGACTACAGTCTTCTTGATTTGTAATTAGTAAATGCAAACTTGACATTCAATCAATCAATCAATCAATCAATCAATCAAATTTTATTTGTATAGCACATTTCAGCAGCAAGGCATTTCAAGGTGCTTTACATAATTAAAAAACAAAATAAAAACAGCATGTGACAATGAATAAACAGTAAGAAAGAGACAAACATCANAAAGGCACCCAGTGTTTCAGCTGTTTTACAGTTTTCTGGAAGTTTGTTCCAAATTTGTGGTGCATAGAAACTGAAAGCTGCTTCTCCTCGTTTGGTTCTGGTTCTGGGGATGCAGAGCAGTCCAGAAGCAGAAGATCTGAGGGGTCTAGACGGTTGGTACAGCGCAAACAACTTCAAGGCAAAAATATATATAAAAAATGGTGAAAATGTTGGATGCTGCAGTTGGATCTAAAACTCTTTTATTTCCCCCAGTTGAAACTCTCAAACGCTCTTTAGAAAAGACGAGCAGCACAGTTTTCAAGGCAGCATGCTCCAGTTTGCCCTTTTCTTCCTCTTTTTCCACCCACTGCCCCAACGCTTGTCGCTGAGGAAAAGCCCTCTGCTCCAGCACTGGCTACTGCCCTTGTAGAAAATTAAACCAAAAGTTTCTCCATCTTAAAGCTTTGCGCTAAGCTACGCTAACTGAGCGCGGATCACAGAAGGCAGATAAGTGGCAACTATTCTATCTTTATACTGCACTTTTCCTTAAAATGCTACCTTTTTCTCATCTAAACATAGAATGTGTATTTCATACATCTTGAAGGCATAAATATAATTATAAATTTGCAATAAAGAACACAAAGATTTTGCACATGGATAAAACAGTGCCAGATTCACAAAACTCAATATTTACAAACACTTCACCAATGAAACCTGTTTAGATTTTCTTCATTATTTTATAAATACCTGATCCTTTAACTGTGTGTTTGACTATGCATGTCCTGAGGCCTCCATCGAGGGTGCTGCAGCACCCTCCGCACCTCCCACAGCCTTGAGGGCAAATAACATAATTGAAAACAGTATTTTTTTTTCTTCTCCTGACTCTTGATTTATCTCATTAATATATGTTGCAGCATCAGAATCACAAATGTTTTACAAGACTGGTTTTAATTATTTAGAGCGAAAGGTGCGTTACCGAAGACAAAGGTTTGCCAAAATAAAAGTCTAAGTCAAACACAATTTTGACAATTAATCAGCTGGGAATAAACTGAAACTGATCTTTGTCCTTTTAATGATCTGAAAGCCATGAAAACTATCAATGAAACAATAACTAACATGAATTTAAACTGACAGTTGATTAATCACATTTCTCTGTTTTCCGATAACAATTATTATTTTTACTACCCTCTTTGATTAGACAAATATTATTTTCATTAAATGGTGTTCTGGTGGAACTCGTCCATAAATTTATAGCTGGCATGTCCCTGCAGAAAATTTCATTTGATATAAACTTAATTAGGTTTTATCTCATTCTTTGCAGTATGTATGAAGTTTATGTTAGGGCAGTAATGAATGCATGCCAATGTAATGAAATTATAATTTGTCTTCGTGAAAACGCCCATGAGTGTTTAGTTAATAACAGAAGGAGACATGCCTCAGTCTCCCAGATACAGGCAAAACATCTTTAGTATTTTTCAGTCTATGCTTTGGCCGATCACAACATCCGTTTATCTTTTTAAGAAGTTGAAAATATTGGGCCAACTTATAAAGCAGCTTCAGGTTTGGAGCTTCTTGCAAAGAGTACAAGGAAGAAAATCCAAAACAGTCTGATTATTGCATCCTTTGCATCCCTCTCAGTGTATCATTAGTTGTAACAAATGGAGTAGAAGGTGTTTATGGTATTGTGTGAATAGTATGTGAAGATGTTTGAGTGTGTTTACGAGTATTTATAACATCTGTGAGGTTGTCTATCAAAATCTAAGAATGTTCTGCTGTTTTCTTTCTGTGGCTTTGTGCCTTGGAGTCCTAACTAAATGTGAGCAAATATGCAAAATGTAGGAGTTGACTGTGGAGAGATGTGTTGGAGAAGCAATGGGATATCATTCTCATCAAGATTCACCCCCTCTGAGGATTAAATCATTTATAGTCTGTCAGGTTGCTGTGGGTCCCTGGGATCTTCATTGTTTGCTTGATGTTGTAATTGGTTCAGCCTGAGGCTGTACCAGTAGGGATACGCTTTAAATTCTGTCACCATCACTTTGAAGTTGACAACTGCAGCGGTTTCGAGAAACTCTGACCATTTTCTGGAAAGTCAACAGAGAGGTTCAGATTGCAGTAGATAAATCTATTTCTTATCATCAGAGCCTCATTGGAGTGCTTCTTTTTTACTGTGAGCTATCACTGAGGAAGAAAAAGTTCCTTGTGAGCTTGTACTTTTTGTAATTGTTCTAAATTTAGAGCACATCTACCCTACTCCACATATTTTGATAAGTGTTTTTCTTCCTCCATTTATTAAAAACAAACAAACAAAAAAAAAACACAAAACAATGCTAACATATGTGATGTAACAATTCATGCTTCACCACTAGGTGGAAACAATGTCCATATTTATGGCAAACCAAAGTACAGAGAAGAAGAACATTCTTACTTTAGCTAAAGATTCTCAACCAACAATAGACCTTTTTCACAGAAACTGCAAACCTGCAGACAACAGGTTAATTTGTTTCAAAGCATAGCAACAGACAGGAACAAAGGAAGGCAACGTAGTTTTAACTCTTAAAACAATTCACAACATTTGGGTGAACTTTAGTTTATAAACTTTTACATCTCTGTCACTTTCAGATTATAGTTTTTATCAAGGAATTCCATGGTTATTTTCACATGGCCCTGTTTGTGTTGCTTTCATCAAACTAAACATTATCTTACTTTTTCTGAAAAATGGTGCAATGTCTTAGTTTCAACATTTGATGTGTACTAGTTGTGTATAGAGAAACGGGTTAGTGAGATTTGCAAACAGTATGTCAGCCAGAATAACCTTGTAACATAACATTAAATAATAATAATTTTAAAAAAATGCTCCTTGGTGTACATTTTTTTTCTGTATTTATTTGTTGTTGATGTTCTGAACTGATCATTTTCACCAAGCTTGTAACATGTTTGTTACTGGTCTTTGAATCGTTTCAATACATGCACAGACTGTACAAAGGAGCTCTACATTGCATGTACTTGTTGCTTCTTAGATTGGTTTAAAAACAAGATTACTGACCCCCCAAAAAAAGATAGTTTAAAATAGGAGACAAATACACTTTGCAACTTTTGATTTATTATTCACACACTGCGCTGTTACTCTTTAAGGCCTTTTCAGGGCACCCCCTTTCATTTCTTATTATCCCATTTACTAGAAGCAATTCTTCTGGGTGGTTGATTGCAGAGTAGAATAGAGCCAAATTAACAAACTGATAAAATACTCTCATCTAAAACAAGGTATTTCTTTTTTAATCTTATGGCATTTGTACACAAATCAAACCCAATTTGGATGTAATGCAACACTGAAATTAAAATGTTCTCCTGAACAATAAACATGGAAGTGGTGTTTGTGTTGCAAATTTAGTCAAAATGAGTTCTTAGAAGCAGCCGTGCAGCTACACTGAGGAGTCAGCTTAATACTCTCATATTCTCTGCTGCTTGTATATGACGTGTTTTTAATATACAGCACTGATTAAATTGGGTGCACTAGTCTATTTAAGATGCCATCTGCTTGGAACTAAGTGTAGGAGTAATTAAAACAAGCTCGCTGCTTAATAGAATTCAGCAAAATACAAAAAACAATTTGGAAGCCACTTTTCTTTATGGTTTTTATCCCTCAGCCAATTACATTTCATCCTTGGCAGCACTCAGTAAAAGCGCAAGGTGGGGTGAGCCAAACTGGATAATACTTTAATTCCTGTGTATAGAGGCACAGATGGGAGCAGGGGTGCAAACATACAAATATCAGGACACAATAGAAATATACATAAATGTTTAAGGAATGTGTTAATCACCAAAACGCATGAGCATATTCAAAAGTTTTACATTGGTGCCATTTTGAAGCTTCAAAACCTTTTTTTTCTTTGCTCAAAAAAGCTCATTAAACTGTGGTGGGAGACAAATTATGAAGCAGAGTCCCATGTGTTTAAGAAATAAATAAAAAAATCAGTAGACTTTTGTTTTGACAGGGATTTGATGGCCTTACAAATGGCCAAACTGAAATCTTTTTTCCCCCCCTACAGTGAAGAAGGGCAAGCAGGCTGATAGATTCTACTCAACCTTCGAAAGCCTGAGCTTGTCACTTGAATTTAACACCGCCCTGTGGATTTTCCAGATGGCTGCACCCAATGGGTTCACGACAGCACCCCCAGACTCGAGCTACTCACTCAAACACTCGTTGGCGGAGTCCCCGGTGGCCCTAGCCCAGGGTCTGTCCTGGTAAAAGGGGTGACATCTCTGGCAGTCGATTCCCACTGTGTGATGCTGGCAGGCGCACACCAGGCCACTCTGTTCCCCCTCAACGCACGCGCTGGCATGACCGTTACACTTACATCTAGGGGAAACAGATAAATTGTTAAGTATTTCCTGCGCTTCTTTTTTCTCCCTTTGCTCAGAGTCGGCTGGAGTCAAGGGTGTGGGGAAAATGAGAGGGTATTTCCACAATAAGGAGTTGTCACTTTTTATTATCTCTCACAGGCACAAAACGTGGTCTGAGGTGAGGTGGGTAATTCTTTTCCTCTTCAGCAGCTTCACATTTCGATTGCGTTAATGTGTCACTGCTAATATAATACTGTCCAAAAGTCCAAGAAAAATCTGCTGCCCAGTGCTGTACTATTATCCCGTTTTATCAGTTTCAGGCAGCTCTTGTGGGATAAACCTCTGCGGGCTCATGTTTTCTCAAAGTAGAACGCAAATGCTCCAGTGCCTTCGGTTAAGATGTTTCTTTCTGTCAGCAGGTAAGGTAAGCATGAAGTGTTAGCAGAGCTGAAAGGTCTCTACACAAAACCAGTCAAAAATAAATGTAAAACTGACATTCAGACTCTTGATCTTTTTTTTATTTTGGGGAAATCAAAGTGAGTCTTCACTTTGATCTGAGATATTTTCAGGGTTTTTAAAAGCCCTTATTTAATGATGATCGTTCTTAATGAACAGAAAAGTGGAGCGACAGGGAAAACATTTGTCCAGGAGCCCGAATCACATCCTCTGCAATCAGGACTCAGCCTCAGTGCATGGAGCACCTGCTCAAACAGCTGAGTCATTACTTGGACTTTCTCAAAATTGATTATTTTATATCCCTTTGTATCTATTTGTTGTTGTTTTTTTAAAGGTTCAAATTCACAAGAGCAAAGAGTCCAATGCAAAAAGATCAGCAAGTGTTGGGATAGGACCAACTCCATTAGCAATTATCATTGATTTATCACTTTTTTCTACCAGCTCCTTTAATTCTACTTTGCCTGATTTTTTATTTTTTTTCCGGCAAAATATTTTTTTTGCAACAACGCGGTTTTACAGCAGCAATGTAACATGCACTACTCCTACACTGTAGTATGCTGTAACTTTACCACCATTCAACCTGGTATCTGTGCATTAAATGCAATATATTTGCAGTGTGAATGTTACATATACTGTACATACGCCAAGGCTTAACGTTTTACAACATATGCTTCATTTCTTCATATTTTGATCTGCAACAAAATCAGTAAATCAAGCTACATTAACAAAAATATGTAGCAAAATACAAACAGTTTGATATTGTTTCCTTAAAAAAATATATTCAGAATTTTTTTTATGCTTCTGAAAGGTTCATTTATCTTTCACTTACCTAAAAATGGAATACACATTTTAATTTACTTTTTCTTTTAAGTTTGCTTCCCTAAGTCAGTTTCCTAAGACTGTTATTTTCTCCTAATTTCCTTTTCGGCAAATGAAAAGTCTACCATTTTCACTGAAGCATGCCTGCTTCTCTGGTATGTATTATTTTCTGGCAGTGTCGCAGGTTTCGTCAAGTGGCTGTGATCGGGGGACAGACACTTGTCGCTGAGTGGCAAGCTCTGTCAAATTTAGTTGGCTGTCCTGGAACCGCATGTCTTTTTGCCTGAGGCTCAGACCTAGTTATTTCAGCTGTCACTGAGATGACAACAACCTGGTATCTTTAAATTGCCTCCGATCCACATATGAGACCTCTGTTAAACCCGATGTGTGATCGTTTTACCTGTGTTATGAGTGTGCCGACATGAAGGCAAACAGGTGTGAAGCTCAAAAACGCAAAACGTTGGATTTTCATGTACGGCGTAGTTAAACAGACAGAGTCACCCAAAAACTGTACTTGCATAGCCACTAATTGATTGGCTGACACATAAGCAATTGAGGCCAAGGATCATGTTCTGACAACCTTCCAGTCAAAGCCATGGGTTCTCCAAACAAAAGGCCACCACCCTTACCCTGTCTGTTTTCAGTCATGGTTGCATTGATGCGCCGCAGAAAATCACAACCAATCATTTCCAGCCTCCGGACTCCGACTTGATGTGAGCCAGTGTAGTGCAAAGGCGCATGTTCCTTTACAGACCGTCCCAATGCAAGGCCAACGTGTCGCTGTGTAGGTCTGTCCCTGAAGTGTTGTGACATTGGTGGGTAATTTGTCATGCCGCTGCAGTGATCCTGAGTGTTTATGACAGGTGTCAGATCAAGTTTATACACCCTCTGAAGACTTCATCTCAACTACTTAATCGTCCACTTCTTTCTGTAGCTCCGAGGTGCAGCATGGTCCGTGCTGCAGTGTCCTTTCTAATTACCGTGAGTAACAAACCCAAAGAGGTGGAAGGAGGGCGGAGGATTATATTGGTTTGCTTTCACAAAATTGCAACTCGACTGGAAGAGAGCGGGGCAGGATAAAGTACTGACTGTCCTTCTTTGCACATCTACAGTATCCATCTAAAATGTACCCCTGTGTCCTGAAATTTACACTTATAGAGGAAACTTTGTAATAGGTTTTGCAGAAAAGGCATTGCTGCTCTGGTATTTTCCTTAATAACCTCAATATGGATTTTTTTAGTCTGCAGATTAGGGATGCACATTATCCATTTTTTGTTAAGCTATCCTGACATTTTACCAGGATATATGGTATTAATGTCCTTCAAAAGCTTGTGACATTGTCCTTTTAACACATGTAATTTAAGACATTTTAAATGTTTCTATTATAATTTTCCTACATAAAGGATTAGATAAAAAGCAAATACTATTTTATCATTGCTGAGGCATTGTGGAACAAAGTGATTTAAACAACAAAATACTCTCATAAAAATACGGCTCAATCAAAAGGTTTATAATGTTACATTTTAATCAGTTTACCAGCCTTTTCGCTTTGTAAGTTCAACATTTTATTTTGGAGGACATCCTTTTTCTTACCTGCCACCCACGGAGAAGTCAGAGATGGCATAAAAATACGAGCGCAAGACTTTAGTATCCTTAAAGAACTCGTCCCCAAATGTGTTCAGCCTGTCCAAGGAGATGAGCAGGTCAGTGGCTGTCACCCATTCCTGGAAAGGAAAAGGCAGAGAAGAGGAGACCAAAAAAGGTTAGACAACAAATTTTAAAGCATTCCTTAAAATAATACATGCGGCCCTCAACCTTTAATGTCACCTTCAAGAAATGATGGAGTTATAGCTGTTTTAGTTGGGGTATGTGTTGGGAATTAGTTTGATCTACAAATACATCATTCATTAGTGCAATATCTGCAAAATTTACTGCATTACAGCCATGTTTGTGTTCGCTAGTCAATTAGCTGTGGCAGCCTTCTTGAATTGGGTTGACTTTAAAAGTTTATTTGTTGCAGATGTGGATCCATTGATTACTTTCACTAAAATATATTCACTGGTGCATGATCTATTTTCGAATGCTATAGACAAACAAACACATGCCCACAGATACAGGCGAAAACATTATTGAGTGCCTTTTGCCTTTTTTTCAGCAGGCATCAATAAACTGAAAAGCTTGTTATGTCATTGACTAAATAGGAACTAGATAAAAAAAAAAACAGGAATACTGTGTTAGCAGACGCATTCTGCAAAAACACAATTATGAGATTTAGTTGCAAATGGCAAAAAAATATATTTTTTAAAATCCACAGAAAAAGGAGGAATTAGGCTGGAAAGGAGTGTTGGTAGATCAAAAGACAGGAGTGATTGTGTAGTAGTGGGGAGAGGGAGGCAGATGTAATGGGAAGATAATGAGTATAGCAAAGAAAATTGAGCTGATGTTAGAGCAAAAGGGGATTAATGGGGGGAAAAAGTTAAAAGATGAAAAAAAAACCATGAGAAAATACAACATTGTGACATGAACTGCACTTGCAAAAAACTGCCACCCCAATATGATTCAAGCCACTCTGTCTGAGCCTGCTGCGATGGTGAGGACAGGGTGAAGCAACAGCAGGAGAAGACAGTGAAGAGATATAATGGAGAGAAAGCAACCAGGAAAAAAAACAAAACAAAAAAAACAATAGTGTGCTGGAAGATAAAAGTTAGGTCAGGAAAACTGGAAACCAAAAAAAAAGATTATCCAATACTCATGAACAGAAGCAACTTTCAAACAAATAGCTGGAGAGATTTTTTTTGTTGGTTTTGTTTCTTGGCTGGTTTGGGACTTTGTGACAGTCCTGAAAAAAAGCCTGTAAAGCTGTATGTTTTGAAGCAACTCCCCAGAGACGTGTTTGAAGTGTGGCAGTGGAAGACGAGGAGGTTTGAGCGAACGGGCCTCAGACTAAAAATGTGCGATGAGTTCATTCATTCATGCTTTATCTCAGGCAATACAGTGTGCCTTTGGAGAGCACCTTTTTCATAAGATGAGATTTTGCTTATTTTAGAGTAATAAGCACAAACTATACACCGTTTTATAAATCACATTTTGCATCCTTTATTATAGGCCGCAAAGGCAGCCAATAATGAGTTTGCCTGTGTCTGCATCTGAGTGTTTGTGTGACTCTGACAAACACATCTCATGAAGCACTGGATGGATTTCAATGCAACTTTCAGAAAGTAATCACTGGATGGACATCTACAGCTGATTACCTTTTTGAATCAGTTCATTTCAAGGTGGCCACCACAGCTAATCAGCCTTGGCAAACACAAAAAAATGCCTGCAACTCAGGCAATTTTACAAATATTCACTGACTATGATTACTTTCAGGGTGGAATATCACATGAAATGACATTACCTTAAAGATTTGACCAAATTGGCTACAACACCGTCCTTTCTCAACATAAGATCTTAGTCTAAAACTCTGGTGACATGAATTCCTTCAACAAATTCTAAGCCTTTTATTATTTTAAAAAGGGAACAATTGTCTCTAAATAAGGAACAATTTAGTCCATTTTTTATGTTATAACAACATTCTCTGTAACACGGTGTCTATATTGCCTGCAGATTATTACAGCCCTCGAAAGTTCTTTCCTCATGCCTTTGCTTTTAACAAATAAAGAAAAAAAAATGGGTTGGTTAAAATTAAACCTCATCACAATGTCTACCACGCACATTAAAAAGAAAAAAGGTAAAAAAAAAAAAAACCTAGCAGCTTACAGGATGAGCACTGAAAAGATTTCCACCTCTCTGCCTCTTAATGGTTTCAGTGTAAAACATTAGAGTCAAGTATTACTCTTTGTTCAGCGAGTGGAGCGAATGCCTTAATTGGTGGATAGGAAGAAATGAAACTAAGATGACACCTCCTGGGCCTTTTGAGACTCGCGTCTCAGGTATGTACTGTGATCTTTCTCAGCTCAAAATAGCCTGAATAGCACAAAAGGGGAAAAAAAAAAGTTTGGGAAGAAGTTGTTTTTAAAAGAGCTGCTTCTTGGGGGCTTTGTTCTGCCAGCGTGACCAGACAAAGGAGACGATTTTTGGATTCAGATCACATGCGTGGATGCAGTTCCAGAAGACCTAACCTCATTTTAAAACATCTGTTCTGAGTTTTACTCACACATATGTTTGTGTACTGTTTACGTCTGGGACCAGGTATTTGTCTATTCCGTGTGAATTACTAAAAGCCTAATTTTCTGTGTGCTGGCATACAATAAGCTTGACTCTGAATTAGCCTTTGGCTAGAAATCCTATCCACAAAATAATGGTGGCTTAGTTTTCACATATAACATTTTTTTTCTATGCTGTCCTTGATTTTATTTAATCAAATTAATTCAGTGTGTATTTTTTTATTGGTCTGAATTTAACAAACAAGGTCAGAAAAATAAAACAAAACAAAAAATCTAATTTATTGCCTTTTCTGTAATGTTTAATTTTTCTATTCTTTTAGAAGGCTATTCAAACTGTTAATAATAAGCAGGTCATAAACTGATTAAAAGGTATTTTTTAGAAGGGAGATAATGGCTACTTTCACAAAGACATATTAGGCACTGGGATAATTTGTACTCCCAGCAAGTCATGTTTCCACTTTGGTCACCACATAACCATACTTCTGTGGATACAAAAAAAAGGCATCTCTTTATACTCACCGCTGTACACTTCATAATTGTTGCACCCACCTTGACAGCTGCCCCAAAGCAGATCATTTATATAACTGACCATAGTAATTGTATGGTTACATATAGACATTTGGAACATTAAAATTAAAGTACTATGCAAATCAGACTCCTAAAAATAACATGGCAATTTAATACGTCTGCTTATAATACAAGCAAGCTAGGTGGTTCTTTCTTCATACAAGGAACATTTACTTCAGTATACCAGCACTGTCCAGAGTATGTGCCTGTGACTTGTATTTTACGTACCGTAACTAAGCAATTAGGTGCATGGATACAAATAATAACTGTTTGGGACACTACTGGTACATAATGGTGAGAACTACATACAAAATGGCAAATGGTTTGTACAAAACGAGAGCTGCATATGAGGTGGAGGCACGATTTGGTGGCGGTACTGAAGTGTCTTTAAAAGGTGGACGTTCTTCTGGGTCTTCATAATTGCAGCAACGATGTACTGATCAAAAGAACTGACTTTACAGACATAAGTTATTCTTGAACAGTGAGAGTTTATTCAAAATAACAGAGTCTGTGCCGAATCGGGACCTCTGGCCCAATCTGTGAAGATCCCCCGTTTCAGCCTGCTTGTTTTTAATAACCTTTACCACACCCAGTTAGAGTAAAAAGACACCCATGTCCCACTGGGACGGACCTGAACAATACATTCAATTCCATTCATGGTGATAAGCTAGGGTCTTCAGACATGCAACAGATAACTTTCCACATATGCAATCACTGTAGTAGCTTTTCGACAACGTGAGCGTAAGAGCCCACGATTCACTTCCTAAGAAGGGATTTGTGGCTGAAGACAACTCAAAATGGGAGCTCAGGCCTAATGGCCTGATGGCACAGAGGCAGACCAGTTACCTCAGTACCACCTGACCAGCACATTTATCCTTACGGTATGTTTTTATTAAAAAAAAAAAAAACAACTCACACAGCTGTGTACTTTGAACCTCATTTTTCTTTCTGCCAGTCCTATTTCCTCTACATGCATTCTACACTGAGCCGGAGTGCACTCCACTTCTCCAGGCTGCTCTGTTTCGGAAACCTATATACAGTTAGAGGATACCTGCAACAGCAGCATTACAGAAGTGAGAGGGGTCAGCTGGCACGCTGCCGTTCCTGCCTTAAATTACTGAATTTGCTTTTGACTGACGTGCCTCTCGAGAAGTGAGATTTAGACAACACCTGATGTCCGAACACCTCCTGATGCGCTGAGAAAATGGCAACAGACAACTTCTGTCATACCCCACTGACAGAAATTAGAGCACATTTAGATGGTAACACACAAAATAAAGGATGAACATCTATTTTCATAGAAACACTCTCCAATAACTACTGGAAAATTGGTTATGATGGACTAAGGAACAAATCAGGGATCACATTTTTGTCAAACAGCTAAGAATCAAGTAATAATTAGTTGAAGGTCGGGTAGCCAGTGCCTAATGGTAGATATGATGATTGATTCTTATTCATGTATGTAAGGATTTTCTGAATCACTGAAAGCTGATTCACTGCTTAGCTCCACATAAAAGATCACACAAACCGAAACAAATCGTACAAGAAATAAAGACTGAGAACGTGGAAAGAAAACGCGTGGCTGTACCGTCGATTTCAACTTCGGCGTACCGTGTTTAATCTCTGAAACCCAGTCACTGGAGTGCAATATTTTCATTTTACATGTCAGAACTACGGATGTGTGTAATCCCCACATCTTTGAAGTTGGCATTTCGTGCTTCTTCAAAAATTCACAATCACAACAAACTTCTCAGCTTCTCAGGAAGTCTGTCGAAGGTTCAGGTCTTGTTCTGACACATTGTTTTGTCAGGTGCTATAAGCGGAAAAATTAGGGCTGGGAAATGATTGCAGGTTTGGAGTGATAAACTTTCAAAAACTCAACATGTTTCCCACAAAGCATATCCGTGTGACAACATATTACATAAAAAATGACTGTACACGGTAAGAAACATTGAAATATACATACCATTTGCTCAGAAACATAAAATGGAAATCACAGAATTGTCTGTCCGAATGAGGCTTGTTTCTTACTGCTTAAAATTTCAGCAGTGATCAATGTATGTGTAAGTACTGTAGCATATTGTTCTATAGTACCTGACAGACAAATTGCCTTAAGGGATCTTTACACCAATAAATATGATCCTGATTCTGATGTATGTTTACTAAATGTCTGTTCAAAGTTCATTTGTCTATAAAAGTCTAGTTTAGCTCTCTCATTTAAGCCTACTGAAGACTGAAAAATTAAAGTTTATTTGATGTTGATGTCACAGCAGACACAATAAGCTTCACAGGAAAAAGCCAACTTGGTGATTTTTGTACAACTAAATTTGATATCAAGATGCCAATCAAAACATTGTATGGAACTGAAAACAAAAAAGTAAAAGTGAAGGCTTAGTATATCTGCTTTAAATGGCTAATTCAGCTATTTTGAAGTGGTCTTCTGTGTAAAAGTTGTGAACATTTAATGTCTTAGCTGTGGTAAATGGCTTTTTGCCCACCCTCAGTTTGGTCTGATGAGCTAATGGCTAGTCTGAACACAATACAGAACAAAGTCCATTACGTCTCTTTCGAAAGCAACTCAAATCTTCAAAGTTCCATAGCAGTCCATGCCTTTAAAATGCCATCATTTTTGCAATACTAAATCTGTTTTACATAAAATTTAATTGTTATTTAAATAGTGGCAGCCACACTTAGCTGCAGCACTTCCCAGTTTTATTACTCCCAAAACAAAATAAAAAAAAAACAATAATCTGCAATGTCTTATAAATGTTTTATTAATAGCATTTGCATGAACCATTACAAAATTTTGGATTTTGGACTTGTTTAAAGATGGCAACACCCACTTCGGTTTTGGCTGCAAATTTAGGCTAGCTGTTAGCTTGTTAGTCCTGTCTGTTTTTCCAAACATAGTCCATTCAATGAGTTATCTAACCCATTATTGTTCATAACTATTATAACAGAACAGAACACCACTTCAAAACGGTAAAACTATCCCGTAATGAGTGGATGTTCTAATAGGCATGATGCCAGTCTTTGTCAGAGAGTTGAATCTGAGCAAAGAAAGGGAAGTTTGATCTGTCATGTAGTCAGACATATTTAACATGACAATTCTGTAGCTTTTACTAAAGATAGGTCACCAAATCCTGTTTTTCTTATCAGTCTACAACTTAGGTTTGCTTTAAACGTCTTTTTTAACACAGGTTTATTAGTCAAAAACACTTCAAGAGTTTGGGTGGTTGTGAAATGTTGGTGCTAATGTGCATTTTAAACTAATTAACTGTTTTCATGCAGGAAACTTCTGATCTGAGTTAAAACATGGAAGCAATTCCAACTAACATCTTTGTCCTGTTAATTGCTCACAGGGGATTTTCTTTCTTTTGCCTTTGTCTACACCGAACTGTTCAGTAAAAAGTAAAGTCTAGTATTTACCATCTCATGTGCTCTACGTGACATTTATTCGACTTTACACACATTGAGAAGCCTACTTTTCTGTTTTTTTTCTTCAACTTTTTGTATGATACCCTGATACCCTAACTGATACCAATTTATTTTTGATTTTTTTTTTTAAATGGTCAAGAAAAGGGCGTATGGCCGTGGCCTGCCATCTTGTAGCATTAATAAATATATCATTCGCGAAAATCTGATGACCACTAATGATCTTACGTACATGAGATTCATGAAATTACTAATGAGGGGGCCATTCTGGACCCTGATATTTAACTTCTCTCGATTCAGACCTCCAGTTCAACCCGCACAGTTTTACATATAATCCCAATTATAACTCACATAAAAGCAAATCCTACGCTTCATTTATCATCGAGTGCAGAATGATCATCGTGTGGAAGACTTTATGCTTGGTAAAACAGTGCTAATTGTGTAATAATTCCAAATATCACTTACTCCACTGAAAGGAAGCAGTTTCTTAGGGTTAATTAGTAGTCAGCCCATAACTTATTATTTGTGCAAACCACAGCAAAAGCTTAATTAACTTTGATTCTTAGTCCCTTGGAATTTGGGCTTACAATGCTACAGCGGTGATGCTGACTGCAGAATAAGTGTTAAAAGTGGCTATGAGCCAGTCCTTCGCTAAAGGCAATAACTACCTAATGATTAAATGAGTGGATTAGCGCGTATAGAAACGCATCAGACCATATACCACAGAAGAGTTGACAGCAGAACTCCCTCAGACGAGATATCTTGGCTTATAACCTCAACAATCACCTCAAAATCTCTCGCCTCGTTCTTTGTCTTGTTTTTTGTTTCCCTGCACTACGTTCCCCCCATTTTTCCTTCACAACTCTTTTCTTCCTGTTTCAGTGTGTTTCCTTCAGCCCGGAGGGCTGCAGGCAGTGACAGGAAAGAGAGCTGTGTCCCTCATTCCAAAGTTAATAACTTTTTAATTTAATTGCTTAAGCTCACTGTGCCCTCAATATGTATTTTTTTCCAGCCTCCCCTCATTGCCATTCAGTGCTGGAACTCCACTCCGCCACACAGCTTTCTAGAGGGAGAGGGGAGGGTGTGAGAGACATAGAGAGAGAGAGAGAGAGGATGGACTGGTAGCAGGAGCGACAGACAAACCGTTTTAATGGATGACTGAACAAATTAAATTTGAATTCATACAGCAGCTTTCATCTTTTGCCTGATTATTGAGAAAAAAAAGAGCTTTACAAACTTGACAACAGAGCTCCCTTTGAAGTAAGCTATTACTTTGGAGGGGGAGAAGAAAAAAAAACTGAAATGCCATGTTAGAAGGTGAACGTTGTTTATTTCACATAAAAATCTCATTTGGCAATAAAGCGCAACACATTAGATCCCAACAACAACGACAAAAACACAATATTTATTCATCCATCTCCACATTTAAATGCTTTTCTTTTCATTTTTTGGGTAAATTTAATTCTGCCTTAACTTCTACAAATGGAAACAAGCTATATATTTAAAGCAGCAGATGAAGCATGTGAACGAGTGAATTGAATATGTACTTTCTAAACTGAAGCACGTGTGGCAAATCTGCAGTGGGATTAAAATGCTAATAAAAAAAGGGGCTGAATGCAATTTCAGTTTAAAGCTCATGAAATATGTATACATCTGCGTGAGCTATACATATTTATAGATATATGCAAAGGAAGTGGCACACTGGCATGGCACATAAAGCAACAAGGAACCTTTTCATGCTCTGCTGACAATCTACATGTAAAATGTGCAGTTCGAACACCTGGATAAACCTGCGCAGTTCTCCAGAGTGTCACAAAAAGTTTATTCGTCGGAAACAAATGCAGATAAGTGGGTGGGAACAAAACTAAGTGTTTTTAGTAAACTGAAATGCATGACAGCTTAACGAGATGGGATTTGAAAAGAAGTCACAGGACAATGCAGGAACTAACAACTAAGAAGTCAGAGAGTATATGTTCTGACAGAGGTGACAGAGTGTGCTGATTACAACCTTGAGCAGGTGGTAAGAGTAAGCTAGAGAACAAGCATATGTTCCAGAGAAAAATGTCAAAGCGTTAATTTACTAATCTGTTTGTTCAAGAGTTTGTACAAATAGTGCTGATGTTAGAAGGAATCCCTTTTGTTGTAAACTGGTCCTGATGTTTGAACGAACACTCTTAGTGAGATAAATAAAACTAGACAAACTGCATTTTCTGCACAAATACAATGTGGATGCTGAGGGCTGCACGACTGGGATAGAATTCACTGAAGAAAATGAAACCAAAAGCTAAAAGCATCAAAGCACTAGCTAAAGGCTAAAACTAGAAAAATGCTAATCAAACGATGCTAATCGCTTGCTAAACGATGCAGAACACTAGTAGTAATATGCTTACTAAAAGTAGCAAAACACCAGCTAAAAAATAAAAGTATTAAAAGTCTTTAACTGGTAGTAAGCTAAAATAGCAATATGCTAGCTAAAATTACAAAAACACCAGCTAAAATTTAAAATAGTAGCTAAAAGCTAAAATTAGCAACCCCATTTTTAAAAGTAGCAAATCCCTAACCTACAGTTAAAATTAGCCAAACACTATCAAACATTATTAGTGTTACCAGTATTAGTAATACCAGTAGTAGAATAAGCATTAGTAAAATTAGCAGTAGTAGTATTAGCATTAACAGAACTAGCATTAGCAGCAGTAGCACAAGTAGTAGCAGTATCAGCAAAAGTATGCAGAAGTGGAATTCTAAAAAAACAAAGTTTTCAAGGATTTGAAAAATTCTCAAGTTAAATATTTTGGAAACTATAAAAGGTACAAAAACAAAACTTATAGCATCCATTTCCTGAATGAGCTGAATGTTTTGATATATAAATGGCTAAAATAGTACAAAGTATGCAGAAGTAGTTAGATGCAAAAAAATGTACAGAAAAAACAACAACAACAACAACAAAAGAAAACAATAATCTGAATGCTGAATCAGTATTCACACAACTATAGGAATTTGACCTGTTTGGACTTTTTTTTGCTACAGTGGCTGGATATGTCAACAGAAGTTTAGTATTGCACCAATTATGTAAATAAACCTGCTGTGATTACATCCACAATAATAATTTAAAAAATCGTTCTGAGTAGATGCATTTCTTGAATTAAAAATTAAATCCTGTTTTGTATGTTTCTACAAAATCTAGTCACTGATTACAAGCGTTAGATGAAATATTTTCCAATTTGTGTTGTTTTATAAGAGTATTTTAGGGCTTTCTTTTTGTCAAAAGGAATGGTTCAGTCCAAGTCTTCAAACTGCAGGGAGGAACAGAGTGTTTAGCTGCTCTTCACCTTTGTACACATCAGCAAAGGTCAACTCAGTGACAATATGAAGTTATTATAAGTGGTAGAAAACACTCATACAGGTGTAAAAAATGGGTAAACCTCATCCGAAGCACATTGAACTAGAGAACTCCCTGTTTGCACACTTCATCACACATGAATGGTTGGTCAGGAGCACTTGACATAAGTTGTTAATGCACAGCGTTTTCCCTTCGTGTCTTTTCTGAATGCGAAGGGTGATTTGTAGGAACATATCTAAAATTTATGAACAATAAAAACACGTTCTTTGCAGGTAGCATAAAAGTCACTAGATACATCACAAAGGTTACTAAGGACTTTCAGAAGAAAGCAGTGTGTTGTGTAATGTGCACTAAAAAAACTATTTTGGCCAGTCCATTATATTTTCCTATATTTTCCAGTTTTATACCTTAAACTAAATAGAACAGACAAAAGTATAGCTAAATTAAAATGGTAGTGTGACAACCAGTAAGGGTTCTATTTAGGTGAAAGGAATAAAACCTGAGTTTGCCAATTTTTTCCACCCTCACACATACACTGTAACTTTCCCTCCCCAACCTCATCACGGTTGTCATCTGGCAACGAGCAGATGTCGATTAGTTTCCAGCAGATTGAAATGAGGGAAGTGATCAAAGTTTAATATAATTTTTATTATTACTGGGGCCTCCTCACTAATCACTAACCGAATGCCATAGGAACATTTCAGACAGAAAATACTTAAAGCCAGATTATACCTGTGTATCAGCCATGGCATGAGCAAGCTGTCGTGTCAGCCTACGAAGTTGAAAATTTAGGTAAAGGTTTATCAATTATTGTAGCTTTTTATGTTGTGTTAAGTCCCACAGTTGCCTGTAGAAATGTGCTTACACACTGCCCTGTCACGCTTCCTGTTTTACCAATTGAGCACAAGTTACAGGCCTTCTGCAAATCCATAAACCATTAGGACAACAAACCGATATCTTTAGCTCTCTTTAAACTAAAATCAACAGAACACCCAAATGCTTGACTACCAAAGAAAATGATCAATGCAGTTCCATAAGATGATTTTTTTTTCCCAGTCTGCTTTAGTCACTGATCAATTTTTTTCAGCTGTGAGCCAAAAAACCTTTTCACTGAGCCAAGATTAAAAGCTGCACTTTGACGAACAAATAAAAGGATGACTGTTGTCAGTTTTTCCCTAGAGGAGTGATTGGTGTGAGATGATCACTGGTGTGACACACAGTTCAGAGGGGCACCCCTTCACCATGGTTCTGAACATGAGTTTTACAACCACAGCAAACAAAAGAAAATGTGCAGTTGCTGGGGGCACTTCTACTAATTAAATGCACATTATTTATTGTTTATGTACTGTTTATATAAGCATTGCATTCACACAAACAGATAAGAGTGAAAGGTAGTTTTAAGCTGTTTTTATAATACAGTTTTCCAGAAGCTAATCACTTATTCCAATCACAATTACACATATGTCCAAGAGCTCTTTAAAATTTCAATACAGAGGAAGCAAATCATTCAATCAAAGTCACTTAACTGTAGAAAGTTCGAGTCACTTATCCAACCTTTTTACCTTTGAACAAAATTACAAGAAAGGTCAACTTCTAACAGTGACAATGTGAGATCTTTCATGCAGCATAAAAACGGCTTCCCTGCCCACCAGTGTCCCCTCCATATGGAAAGGGTTGCACTGAAACACTCGTAAATGGCAACAGATGTGCCCTTGCCTCGAACAATAACAGGATTTAAAACAGCAAAGCCCTGGAAGTGGTTGCAGGAATATATTCACCAATTCTCTTTGTCATGGCAAAAACAGTGAGGCAGGAAAATCAGACTTGGTGATGCAGCTGGGTCATTATTCAGTAGTGCAAGTATTTGGCTAAAACACTGGACATATCAGACCTGGTGGTGCCACAACAGAAACAGATCTATCCCCTGTCCGCCCAGACAATGAGATATTTCACAGTTTCGAGAAAATGCTAAACTCAGACTGGACAAGGGTTCACAAACTAAACCATTGTGTTGAATCAATGGGAGAGAAGCTGTCAAATCACTTTGTATCGTTAAAATTTAGGTCAGCTGTACCAAGCATTTAATTGTTTGTTTAGTTCTAATTAATGGGTCCAGAAATTCCTGGAAAGCAACAATAACAGTGGATTTTACTTGTACATTTGTGAGTTCCAAGTCAATAAAAACAACTGGAATGCCTCAAAATGTTGGAGGTCCCCAACCAACTTCAACTTCAAAATCCAATATGGTTGCCCTGCGGAGGAAAAGTTTGGCTAGCTGCAGTAAAAATATAGAATTTTCTCTTCTGTTATTTTGTATCCCTTCAAATTAGTCACACACGCAGTACTTACCATCAGAGAACATGTTGCTACAGTGCTTGAAGGCTAATAATAGTTAGCCTGGTTATTGAGCTCAACATTTAGCAAGTCCTACAAATTTTCCAACTTGCAACTGAAACACGGTTAAGTTGGGCATCATTTTCAGATCTGACTATGGACTTTTATTTAAACTGAATACAGCATTTTAACAAAGAACATTTATGGGTAAGAAACAAAAGCCATCTGAACAATTTATAAGACAAAACCCTGAAAAATAAGTTTAAATCAAAAACAGCTGTTTGTCGTTTGTTTGTCTTTCCCTACAGCTAGGGAGATAATTTAGGGTTGTTATCAGCCCCACCTGGAATGAGCTGAAACCGGTAAGGTTAAATTAAAGAAGGCCCCGTTCCACCACCTTTATTTTAAAGATTTAAAGTGTGGAAAATAAATCTCCTTTGATTTTGCATCAACGAAGGTGGCTGGTGTGTTTTTGTCCCTTCACACTACATATATCTGTCCCATGAGCCATAAAATAGAGGACGAATAAGAGATTTAATGAATGAAATGTTCCAATTGATCTGTCTTATAATCTAATGGGAGAAGAGCTCACAGTCAATTATGGCTCTTCTCAGCTTGTTGTTTAAAAGGAAGGCAAGGGGTGAGAGGTGGAATGAAGGAGGGAGGTTGTTTGCCCAGTCTGTAGAGAGATTTGCCACCCAATCCGTGTATTCTTAGCTTCTATTGATTCCCTACCTTTATAATCAGAGTGTGAATATCATCCAAAGGATATTGAAATACAACCAGCAGTACCATTAGTATCAGGTTTTAATGTGACTAAGGCCACCATACGGCTCACCTCTAAAAAAAAAAGCTATGTCAATAAAAAAACAAAACCACTTGCCTAATACTTACTCAATTATTATTCGCAATGAAACCCAGTCTCTGTATCATTTGAGGACAACTAACCCAATGTCAGTGTACATATCATGTTTAATCAAAGCCATCTTCAATGCCGATATATTTTAGTCGTAATGTTCCTAATAAATCCAGGGATCTGTTTTGGTGTGTGTGCGTGATGCGCTGGCATTGAACAACAACCTTAAAGGGATGGTCTAGTTATTTTTGAACTGATGTTCTGTAAAATTGTTATCAATAGTTAGCACCTCATCAGCCTTGACATCAGTCCAGTGTATGGAGAAAGAGCCAAGAGTCTTTGTCCAGGCTAAGCAAAATAAGTGCCAGTTTTTTCCATTTTTTCAGTCTTATAAAGCAACTCTATTTCAAAACAAAATACTGGTGTAAAATAACCTTATTCTGCCTTGTAATAAACAAATACTCAGCACATCTATGTTCATGTTGTAACATGGATGTTGTTCAGTTGAGAAAAAAGCGACAAACTCAACAAATGGTGTCGTGCAAAAGTGTAGAGGTTTACCAGCTCTTACACACTGTTATGTGGTTTTTGAGAAAGAGTTGTTTTACAAGTAATGATAATAAAAAAAAACACATTTGGCTAAGCATTAGTCTAACCTGGAGGAAGACTTTTGCCCTTTCTATGACCATCTATAGATGATGTCACGACTGATGAGGTTCTAACTATTGATAACGTTTCAACAGACCTTCAAGGATTGACCAGAGAATCCCTTTAACTCAATTTAGTTCAATTTTAGCTGGATCATTGCAATTTTATTGGTTTCAACATCTAACTTTGCACATTTAAACTTCCACTTCATATTTCTGGGACAGATTAAACAGCCCAGATATCAAAACAGAATGCTCTCAGTCGATTGTATCAACAAAACATAGCTTAGTGTACACTCTCCTCAGACAGCAACACTATTTCCACTGAGCATCAACTTGTTTGGCCTCATAGCGGCTCTTTAGTAGTCACATGACAACCGAAATCAATCTCTTTAGAGCCTTTCATTTTTTTTTACAACATTTTTCAACAAACAAATGATTAGCTGACCTGTGTCAGTATAGAACATCGTTGTCATCATTACAGCTCATTTGGTGGTTTTCCCTGCGTGTAAATTATGGGGGAAGGCTCATGCAGCACTAGTATCTGCACTTGAGCTAGATCCCAACTTTACAGCTCTTTTAATGCACCTACCAGCACGTCTGATTCAATGTGGTCCTGCGCTCAAGCAGCTGCAGTTAACTCAGCCTACAGCTGTAAAGTAGCAGCTAATCTGCTGCTTAGGGTGGCTGATTTCCTTATGGGCAGCGAACCGCTTCTACTAACATTGCAACTGTTTGTTAGCGTTAATGAACAAGAGATAGGTGAGATTTTTTTTTTTTTTCCTAGCAGATAGTTCATTGGTTTTAGTTTGTGTATGTTTTTACACACTTTATCACAAGTTTTTGCTAGTGACAAACAAAGATTTGGGGAAAAGACTGCCTATATTCTACTTCATGCATATTGCTTTGTGCATTAAACATGTGCTAGAAACCAGAACAATAATGGAGCTGTTTTTACCTACATTTGTCTTGACTCTGTTGCCAGTAAACTTTATATGTTTGCAATAAAAGTGGTTATTTGCTGATGTGAATTAGAAAACAATGTTAAATAATAGTGATAAAAAGGTGAGCAGTTTTGGAGAAGCCCTAGTCCTAGACCTAAGGACGTTCCTCCTTAGTAATTTACTTGTTAATTTCTATGTTTTTGACCTAGCACATATTTTTCATTAAATTTTTGTTAAGCAATTATCTCCAATAACATTTTTTTAGAAATGATTGGAAAATATTGGTTTAATAATGTCCAGAGAAGACTGTAACTGAGACCTCAGATACTACCACATGTGTGTGAATTGTGTGTGTTTATGTAAACGCAAGCATTTCCCCTAAATGTTAGATTTAAGAATGATAAAATTTTCAAATTAATCTGATTAAACTAGCTACAGAATTTAGCTGTGAAGATGCAAAATCTGAAAATGTCTTCCACATTTTTGTTAGCTGACAGGGCATAATGTAACAAACTCAGTGTTGTATACACCCCAATGTTCACTTTACTTTTAACAAATTATCTAACTATTCAGTCATTTCATTTAGGTGAATTCTTACGTTTCGCTTAGGGCTGCTTGGATAATCAGACTAATTATGGTTTAGGCAAGTTTTCTCCAGTTGACACTGAAAGTTCTCATTTCCCTCACCTTATGATGTTTTAAATGGTTTTCTTTTGTGAATTCTAGCTGAGCTTGGTTCATTAAAGATTAGGGCACCCCCCCAACACCACCTCTACCCTGAAAATGCTTTTTTCCACCTAACACACTTATTGATTCTCTGAGTACCTGCTTTCCCATTCCTCACATATTTCCTAATTCTTTAATCCAACTTAATCCTTTCATGGCAAGAAAAAGGTATTTGTCCCTCTGCATTAATGCACAGGGCTCACTTTTAGACTCTAGCTTGCCATTGTCCCAGCTTGCCCGAGTCCAGATTTATTTAGCAAATAGGCCGAAAAAGCACATCAGTAGATGGTTAGTGTGGGATTTATCAAGATAAGACCATTTAATAATCTTTTAGTTGGGAAACCTAGCTGCAGCTATGTCCTCTTGTAAGACTTTTAGGCGCGCTCTCATGCAAAAGAATTTGTGAAAGCATCATCGCAAGAGCTGAAAGAAAAGTAGAACACACTGAACAGTAAAGAAAAAAAAGAAATAGAGATGAGGCATGAAATAATGTGGCAGAGAGCAAAGATTGTTGTATTCAGTGATGCCTTTTTGCACTGCGGGTTAAAAGGCTCTTGCTAAGCCACAGACATGTTTATTTTTTCATCTACTCTCCTTTTATTGCCGTCCCGACAGGGCAGAGGGAGCAGAATCTCTGGAGCCAAACCCGATCCATCCTCCTTCATGCATCTGTTTGTCATCCTCCTGACATTAGCCTGCCAAACCCGCAACGGCCCTGAAGATGATCCAATAGAGCTTTTAATTCCAAATTTTCACTCGCTGTAGATGCAAGGTAACCTCACATCAGTGATGAGCAGAAAAAAAAAAAAGAAAAGAAATCTGCTAATCCTGCTGCTCTGTGCAGTTTAATGTATGCTTGAGAGCTGCATGAAGTGGCTTCATTGCAGCTGTCTACCCTTCATCTTTTTAAAGTTTAAATTGGGATCACTCTTTAAAAAGCTGCTCCTTTCTACTCGGCAGGAGGTTGTCGGAGGTATAACCTATTCAAAGTGCCTTGGTCGATGAGAGGGGAGGTATTACGAAGAGACAGCATCTGGTAATAAAAAAAAAAAAGCGTGTCCTGATAGAACAGACGGTAGAGTTAAGGTGTGTCGAGGCAGTGAAGTACTTGTCAGCTTAATCGCCCTATTCTTCTTGAAAACCACAAAATCAGCGATTTTTTTTTCTCTCCCAGATAATTACAACTAGAACATTTCGGAAGAAATGTTGAAGCTACTGGCCGAAATTCCAACATACAGTACGTCACCTTTCTTCTTCAAAGTCTTCTGGTAACTTGGGACTTACTTTTAAACAATTTATACCGCTGAAACGCCAGCGTTTTGATTTGTAAACTGTATAAAAAGTGTAAAGCGAATCAAAATTGAAAGAAGTGGAAAAGCTGCTGCCAGTGGTTCATTAGTTACCGCCACTGTGGTAGCCACACATCTGAGTCTCTCACTCCCTGACAGCACTCCTACTAAAACAGGCAGAGTTGCAGAGTAGACAGTAAATCTCTACCAAATAGGCACTGTGCAGAAAACTATAAGTTGCACTGAAAGAATTCCTGAGCTGTAGGTGCCAGGAATGTCTTATGTAAGAATGTTTTATGTAGGAGATGTGACAGGTTAAAAAGACTCTTCACTTCCAGTTTTAAAGAGAAAATTCTGAGCTCAGATAAAATGAAAGTCAATGAGTCTTTGGTTGTGTATGAGGGAGTTGAGAAAAAAAAAGAATCATAGTTTCTTCATAAGTGAGAGAGACTCTGGGTAAAAGAGGTCAAAAATCCCTTCGTTTTGACGAGACAAGATGTGTAAAGTTTGTGGAAATAAGAGTTTGTTTGCACAAATTGTAGTTAGTTTAGTCAGCTCAAGTTTGATGTGTGTAACATCATCACACTCTAGGTTCTGTGGTACAGTCTCCAAAGATCATAAACTGTAAACTGTGTAAAACCCATAAAAGTCAGTATCAAAGTGCCAGCTGAGTCACATAAAGTCCAACTTTCTGTGCCTCGTTTAAACTTTGAAGGATGTTTTTGCTATGAAACATCTCTGAGATATAGAGCTCCAAAGAAGGCTGGAGTTTTCTCAGTTATTTTGCCAAAAAATCCCATTGTTGTTTATGGGAACTTTTTAAATTGCAAATTTGTCTATGCCATATGCACTACTAGCAAAAGACATAGCACACTATTCCCAATTGAGCTGCACCTTTTGTTGTTTTTATTTTCTTTTGCCTGGGTTTTTCCACAGCTGCAGGAGAAGATGCAAATCAAAAAATGTGAGGAAAAGGAAGAATAGCAGGAGAATAGTAATAAGGGTACTTCAGTGCTTATGCATTGGCACCCTTAATTATTTTGGCCAGAGTGTTGCTTAAACATTGCAAACATTTAAACATTTTCACACACGAGTTTATCAAAAAATTAGCTAGGAAGGACGTTATTTAGCATTGCTGAAGCGGTGACACCTGAATAATAAAGACAGTTGGCAGGCTATGCACTACATAAAATCCTTCTCTTCTTAGGTTTTCCTCCTTCAGTGAGGTTATGGTTATGCAAGGTTCCACTCCATATCCTCCATACATCCCCACTTACTCTTCTTATTTAATGATGTGGAGGAGGACAGCTTTCTTCACAGAGGTGCGAGTACAGTCAAACATATTTTCACACCAAGCTTTAGGAGAAAGGTCACATGAAAGGAAACGCCATTATTATCAATGCCGTAACGGGGACTTTGCACATTCAAGAGGTCACGAGTGACGGCTAATCAATGCAACCTGAATGCTCCTTCTGAAACGAAGCTAAATCACTGTTATGATGCGTGCTCTCCTTGTGTTTTTGTTGCTATTGTGACTATGAGGAATAAAAATAGCAGCACACAGGTAGGAGCTGAAAAGAAGCAAAATGGGCAGTGGGAGGCTGATGTCGTCCACATCCTCTGAATCAGATTTAGACAGAGGTAGAGGAACTTAAAAAGGTTGTTTTTTTTTCTGCTGTATCGCTCACACTAAGTTTATTTAATCTTGTTGCCTCTGTCGTCACCGAGCAGCTGTTGTGGTGCTGTTTTGGTTTCCTCTTGCTTGAGTGACAGCGCCACAGAAAAGTGAAGTTCTTTCTGATTAGCACACAATTATAAAAATGATGCATTCACGTCTTGCCAATTTTTTTTTAAATGTTCCATTTATTTGCAACAGCCTTTAAAAAAAACAAAAAACAAAAAGCAAATACAAAAAACAAATCACATCTGCTAAATCACAAAAAATAAATGAAAAATCAAAACAAACTCAAAGCTTGTTTTTCAATACAATGTGCTCTTTTAGTGCCAAATCACGATTTACTGATTTTAAGGTCCATATTTAAAAGCACATGAGCGTTCCGTTCCTGATTAAACTCTGAACACTGGAGAAAACTACTACTAATCCTCTTGTCCTCCCATTTATCTCCAGGCAACTGGCTAACTTTATGAGCCAGCAGGCGTTTTATCCTGTCTTTGCGATGCAATCGAATAACTAAACGGGAGCTGAGGGATCAAATACCGCAACCGTTTTGATGATCAGGCAGTCATGAATTGGCAGCAAAATGTATTTACGACACCTAAAAAAGCCAATAGATCATTAGAAAATTTGTCAGAGGTATGTGGTTACACACAGCAGACAGCAATCAGAGCAATCCCAGTTTGGAGAACCTGGAAGAAATTCTAATAATGATGGCACCCTAACAGCTACCAAAAGCAAGGTTCATTCAGGAGTAAACTTCCATCTAAAACAACACTTAAGACTTTTAAGTAGTTTGAGCAAACTGTACAATCATTTTTTATTTATTTTTTTAATACTTCATTACTTTTATGATAGGCAGTTGTTTACATCGCCGCTATTTTCTCAACTGAACAAGTATATGCTGCTGAACACATTCTTTTAGGAGCTTTTCTGTCTCCACGTTAAAAGGCACTTCTTTGTGTAGTGTGGAAAACGCAGAACTGATTTTATTTTCATATTTTCTACACTTACTCATTTTTACTGCCTCGTAGCTGTTAGGGAATCAGACCTGCTGAATCCCAAGTTATGTGTTAGATACAGTACATTAGGCTTCCACAGTACACTATGTTACATGCACATACATGAATGAATTCGTTTCTGTTTGAGTCTATTTCAGATTATGCAAATTCCCTTTTGAATGGGCCTTTGTTTGAACGGCACTGACTTTGACTCCACAATTTCTTTCTGACTCTCCAAAGTGATAATGCTCTGACAGCTCGAGGTAATGCATACCTTGCTGTAATTTAGTAGTATTCTTGTGGATTCCTATCCTTTTAAGTATCACTGTAGGTGTTAAAAAGTGTATTTCAGCTGAATTTCAATAATAAAGTAAACTCCTGGAACTCTTGGCCATATGTAAGGTTCCAAGTAAAAGCTATGTATGTTCATAGGGACAAACTCCACAGCTTATAAAAAACATAGACATAAAACTTGATCAGGTATCTGAAGGTAACGTAAAGGTTGTGTTTTCGATTTGTTGCTTTGTATCGTAAAACAAACATTTCATAGTTTAGTAAGAGCCTTAGTAAAAATGAGCCAAAAGGACCTGCTAGGTGCTAGGTGGCTCTAAAGTTGTGTTAGTAACTAGCTGTTAATAACTCATTGTAACTCGACTTGATCAAGACAGATGGTATCATTAACTTCTAACCGTCTAAAAATGGCTGGGAAGCTAAAAGGTGAACAGGCCCTAATCGAATGTAAAATATCCACTGTGCTGAAAAAAACCTTAAACAGTGTATTAAGGGTAAAAAGAAACATTTTTAAATAATTGCAGTAGACAGTGGAATAGCAACATTCATACATATCAGTAGTCTATTGTTGTTTGATGTATTGTTGAAAAATGATATTCCAAAAAAAAAGCACTTGGCAATATGATTATAAATATTTACAGTATATCAGCAGCTGTCTGAATTTTAGAACGATCATCCAGTTGTTTTGAAAAGCAGCTGTATGAGGTTCATTTATGTACATACTCATTGTATTACCCAAATTAGACAGCACTAGGCACGGAACAAACAGATTTCGGACAGAAACAAACTGATTCAGGTGAACAACACATATCGACATAGCATCAAATGGGACTTTTTAAGGAGGATAAAATGTGTTTGTTGTTGTCCTAAAGTTCAGCAGTGTAGCTATTTGTTACTCCTAACAAGAAGAGTTCAAGTCATGTAGAGGAACTGTTTTTTCCAGAGGGCAATTTTCAATTTTGACTTAGTTGTTAAAATTGCCACATCAGCATAACTGCAACTAAACTATACATCTGGGGTGTCAAACTCCAACATGAAGCTAACATTTGTTGTGTTTCTCTAGATTCTTGAATGCTTTATATGAAAATTTTTACAGGCGGATAAGTCAGAAGTCCCTTATCTATTCTTCATGTTTGTCAGCACAACCTTTGGTCCTAAGAGCTTAATTTTTAGGCCTATTTAGTCAAACAGTGCTTTCTTTTATAAATTAGTTTTAAAAAGGGCAGTAAGACTTTTTTTTTAAGTTTCCTCAAGGGTCATTATTAAAATCTTGTTTTCAATTATTTCAGGTTGTTTTGTTTTGTTTGGGTATGAGGATGTTGTGTGTCAGATTGAGATGGCTCATGGGTCTAATTTTGCCCACGTGTTGTTCAAGTGCTGCCAACTGCAAGTAAGACACTATCTGATAAAAACTTCAAGAAATTCATTCAAAAAACATGAGCTGTTCAGCAAATGTATTGTGTGTAGCCATATTTTCTTTTATTTTAAAAGTTGTGCATGTTTATGTCATCTGTGAGCAAGAACTACATAATTGTAGCCGCATAAAAAAGAGATGAACAAGGGAATAGAGTACAAAAAAAAGTTCCCTTGTTATAAAAGAAGTCTCTGACATGACTGAATGACAGGAGCGTACAAGGAGAATAGCCTGAATTAACGAGGCCGGTCTATTTGAATGAACCTGACAAACATACTCTGCATACATATAAGGTGTGCACTAATTTGCGTTTCAGTTCAGCTCAGCCTGTGACTCAACTCAAAAACTCCAGAAACTCCGGTTATTTCTTTCAGCACCCTCCAGGTTCTCTCCTTTTTCCTTCCACTGCTGCCAGTTCACCTTTAAAGCTGATTTCTGAAGCCCCAGGTTTCACATCACTTTTTAGCTCAAATGGGACTTTTTTTTTTTTTTCCAACTCACACAGATGTTGCAGAAACATCAAAAACTGTCACAGTGGAATATGTCATAGGTTTCTGCATGTCATAGGCTGGGCATGCTGGGGTTTTTTTCCTCCATTTTATTTGTAGTTGCAAAATTAATATATCTCTTTTTTTTTCTAATATTTTATATTATGGAGCAGACCTGCAGAATCTCCAACCTAATTAAATTTTTTGAATGCTAGTTTTTTTTATTAGTAAAGCAAATCTAAGACCTTTTGATAGTGTTGTGTGTAATTATTTCCCTTTGCAGTGAACCCAGGCAAATATATTTTCACACATCAAAAAGATCAAGTTAATAATAATGAGAGAAGCTTTTTAGAGTTTTTGATAGTGCTTTAAATGCACAGACACATGCATGCACACTCACAACCCTGTCAAGGAAAAGGAGTGGTTGCATTAAGTGCTTTATTTAGTTAGTTTTAGCCACGCTTTACTGTGCCCACCTCTCTCTGACTAACCCTCAAGTGGTGGCCATTAATTCAGCACAGCTCTCTCAAGGCTTCATCAATGTTAATCAGAGCTAAACATATCATTAAATTTCCTTCATCTGCTCTGGAACAGGCTCATAAAATATATATATATGCATGGCTAGAAGATGTTTGTTTATGTAAAAGTGCAGAGGGGTTCTAATGATAAAATCAGGGCTTGAAGTGGTGCCATGCAGTCATAATCTTTACGGAAATTTGAAATTTGTGTATGAGTGAACACGATCTGTAAGTTCCCCCCTTGTTACTTGTGAGCTCAGAAAACTCAGGCGGGGGGAAAAACAAAAATGATTGCAGAATATAACCCAAAACCAAAAAAAAAAGGCCCGCTCACCTGCAGCGCCAGACTTTGGTCAAAGTTGTACGCACTGGGCCGACCTTCCAGGGTAGAGAAAGCCACGTTTCCTCCGGTAAGGGGTGAGATATCGCTGAACTCATCTGTACAAAGAGCGGTCCTTTCATCGACCCCTGGGCGGATATAGCCTTTAGCATCCTTGCCATAAGTCTTCCTGCAAGAGCCGCTGTAGTATTGGTAAGGTAACCAAGGCCCGTCCTCTTCTGTGCGTCGGTAAATGGCAAAGCTCTCCGGACGACTGGTGTAAAACTTCAGTCGAACGTAGGTTATCTCAAAGGCTTTTCCTATGGAAGAAAACATAGCTTTGATTGGAATTGCTCAGTTTGTAGAGTTATTGTTCTTATACAGTTCATTCTCTTATGTAGCACATTGTGAAGTGGTAGTTCAAGGCCCGGGAGCGAACACAAAAACAGATGTAATTTCGTTAGAGGGATGGTTGATGGACCTAATTTCCTGTGCCTGTGCCATGTATACAGGATTAATGAATGTCATTTCAGCAGGGATATAGGACAAACTTTGAGTACTGTCTTAGTATCAACACAATGGGTGGGGGGGGCAAACGCAAAACCAAGAAGGAAATAACAGGAACACAGAAAGGGGCCAGAGGTTGCAAAAATCACAGGAAGAAAAAGTGCCATACCATTATCGAATCAGCACTACTGGCTAACGCAACATTTGGAGAGTGACAGAAAAGCAGGTAGCTTAGTCAACAGAACCGGGACTGATCAAACAAAGCATGTCACAAGGGCCCACGCCACAGATTCAAACACAGTCGATAGAGGAACACATCTGAAGCAATGGATCTCAAAGATGTGACGACTGCACCACACGGGAGGAGAGTACCCAAACACCCTGCTCAGACTCGCCATTCATGAAAAGTCTGTAGCAGCATTTTCATGAGCCAACTTCCAAGTTTATACACATGAAACCCTTTTGAAATTTTGCTGGAAGCACTACTTCTCAAGTATTTTATGTGACTAATTGTGTTTTGTGAAACTGATGGTGGGTCAAACGTTTATAAAATAGAGTTCACGTAAAGAGCTATGGAATTTTCGAGATTTGAGCCGTCTTAGGATGACAGCGATCCTCTCTGATCAGTAGCAGAGTTAACAAAACCTTTAAAGAGCAGAGTTAAACATTTCAGATTGTTCTGTTGTGAACCAAACAGCAGCAGGGAACAAATTACTGATTTACATTCCTTTCTAATGGTTCTAATTGTGGTAATATGTGATATTCTTTATTTCCTAGTTTTTTTTTTAGTTTTATGATTGCTTAGGCACAATTTTAAAAACAAAGCCCTTTTTTCCAAAACCCTTAACACATTTAGCACAACCCACACACCCAATTAGAAAAGCACCCCGGATCTTTTGCTAAATTAAACACCTTTTGTCAGAAAAATTTACACTCATTTGTAAAAAAAAACCAACATATTTTGTTGTTGTATCAAACACAATTTGTTCATGTAATCTATTTTTTTTCCTAACCATTTACACGCTGATCTGTTAAACCTAAAATTCTTTTTTAGCTTTTTCACTTTCCTCATGACTAATATAATAAAAGTATACAGAGAAAAAAACCAAAACAAATTCCCAAAACAGCACTACACAAGACCAGTGCTGCAGACTGATGAAAATAATTACACATACGTGTTTGAACCACCTGGTGTTTAACCAGCTGGTTCGTAGGTGTAGTCATTTGAAAAGGCAGTGCTTTTGAAATGGCAAAGAAAATTACATGACAATGTCTTTTTGTGTCTAAAGCAGATAAATGTGCTTCGCATCATGTGTGGGGCTGATATTGTGCTTATAGTTGTGCAGACCTGGGCTGATGTTTTGCTACTTGAGTGTAAAGTTTTGCTCACTGTGGAAGAACTTTTATTTTAGTTTGTAAGTGGTGGTAAAGGTGGCATCACATTGCTTTTGGCGACTAGTTGGCAACCAGCGTGCCTTGAAGCTGTGTTTTGAACAGCAAGTTCAATCATTTACACAATCATTTGCAAACCGCTTTCTTGTCCGTGCACATTATTTTGTTGCCCACATTGTACCTACCTCGACTTGTTTTGTATCTACTTTGGAGTACACTTGAATTGAAGATAGGCAAATTTAAAGCAGTTTAAAAAAAAAAAACATTTATTTACCAATGATTTGTGTTATACTCCTCGGGTGTGCAAACACGTATGGGCTTAATTGAACCCAATCAAGTGTAAAAAAGGCAGTGAGTTCATCTTGTTTCCAACAAAAATGAAAGGTGTCAGATGAAAGGGAAAGACTAACTAAGAGAGAAGGGGAGCTTACAAAGAAGAGGGAAAAGGAAGCTGTAGAGGGAGACTTGAAGTAGGGAAAGAAGAAGAAGCAAAGAACTAACATTATCAAATGAAATCTATGCTAGGTGCAGCTAAACAAAGAGATGATAAACACACTAGAAATTTTTCTTCCAATCACTGCAAGTGTGTTTGGTATAGTATTTTGTTTACAGTAGGCTGAGATGGTCCAGCTCCAAATCCAAGTAAAGTCTTATCTGAACCCAGATTGGTTGGTAAATTTCAGCGAAATTAACCGTTTGTGTAAATATTTATACAGTTTATCCAGCATAAATACTGTATCTGCATGTATATTTTTTATTTGTACACATTTTCTCATATATATACAACAAGTTTGTTTTAAGCAGCGCAGCTTTTCTACAATTTATGGTAGCTCATATTAGGCAGCGCAGCATTTATTGCATTTCCGGTCATTCCCACGACTTGTCCGTGGTTTCCCTCTGCTGCTCTCTGCAGAGAGAAGCTGCTGGCTCATGGACAGGCACCGGCCTAAAAATGTGTGGTGAGTGAAGAAAACAAGCATGGCTGCCTCCAAAAGAGAATCTAAATATATATTGCAGACCTTTGCTCGAGAAAAATGTCTTTAGATGGACCTCATTGAGTTTTATTTGAAGTGTTTTAGGTTTAGCACTTCATTGTGCAAATGGTGAAAAAAAAAAGTTTAATTATACGACCAATGTGTGTTTGATGTGATGGCATTTTCTTTTTTTTTTTTAATAAATCAGCAAATATCTGTTACAAAAGTGTTTCATTTGGCAGACGTGATACTGTTGCAGGTTATTGTCAAAGCTCTTTTCAAGATGAAAGTTTAATAAAAAGAGGAACATTGTTTAACAAAGGCCACCCAATACATAAACATCTGGAGATCTAATAAGATAAACTATAAATGGTTTATCTGGCTGTGATATGCTGTGAGTTATCCATGTTGTAGAAACAGCAGTGGGTTTTTTTCTTGTCGTGGTCAATTTACTACACAAATTCTGCCAACAAGAGTTGAACTTAGTAACTGTGTGACTGTGACCTGCATGTATGTGGGAGTGGGGCGATGGTTGTGAGGGTAAAGACAAAATGTGAGAGGCGTTTGCCACCAATGTCATAAAGGGTCAATAACTGGAGGTCTGCAACCTGTGGCTCTCTGTGGTTTTGACCAAAAATCACAAAGGAAATGAATATTTATATTTAGAATCGCAATAGGAAAAGTTAATTGTAGCTGTTCCCTTGTCCAGTTTTTGGCAATATGTGAATGCAATTTCTGTCACGGAGTGTTACTATTAACACAGGAAGCAAACATCAACCACTGATAGTTTCTAAGCCATTTTACCACTTCATTATTTTAACTTGCAGCCCACACATTGTGGCGTTTCTCAAAAATCCATTAGAAAATTCAACATTTTTTATATATTTACAGCACACTGCTGAGAGTAAAAAAAACAACTAAAAAGTGCTGTTTTGCCAATGTATTACTCTAGTACAAGTTATTGGAATCAAGCATACTGCAAAAGTGACAAGTCAATCTGAGAACAAGGAGAATTTCAAAGCAAAATCTCATCTTTTATAAAAACTTTAGTTTAAGTCAATGAAAGTATCCTGGTAAGGACTGAAATAGTGGGCATATAGATGTATGCTCTTAAGGATATGTAAAGTAATTTTGGTTCAACTCCATAATTTGTTATAGTTTGAGACTAACAGGTACATATCAATACAACAGGAGGATAAATTGGGAATATTTATTTTCTTAATTGAACTTTTCTTTTACCGCCTCCAATTCACTAGGCTTAAAATATTAGGGTAATATTGTTTTCCTGTTCTTGGTATAGTAAGGTCAAATCTATTAGCCTTTGTTGTTACTCTTCGAAGAAAGCTGACTGTAAGAAAACTGACTTCTACACCTAAAGGAGAAAAAAAATCAAGTATTTTTCCTTGAATAAGCAGTGCCATTTGCTCCTATTGTTTACTTGTAGATAGCTCAAATCACAATTCAACTCATGTCTAAATTACAGAGTAAAAAAGTTGTTAAGTGTTGGTAAATAAGGAGAAGAAATTAAGTGGGAACACTGAAGTCATATTGAAACCAAGAAGAGGGGTAACATGTTGAAACTCTCTTAACAGACTTGTTTGGTGCACTCCTGGGTGTTTTCATCTCCATCATTACACCCTGGAGCTCAGCTGCTTTAGGCATTCATAGAGTGGTGCCATCCACTGGTACAGCCCATAATGGCATCTGTTGCTCGAGTCTGCCAAGTCAGAACTTGGCATCCTTGTGTCTCGTCTCTCCAGAAATCTTTAATGGTATCTTTGGTCTTGGAGCCCTCAGATCATTTAGCTTTCATTTACTCCCTGCATGAGGTGAGCTCAGCCCTGCTGAGGCGAAAAGTATGAAAGGAGCAGAAGATGAAAAATGTCCTGGATATCCTCTGTGATGACACACAGACTAATTGCATAAGATATTTGTGTTCCTACGGTCAATGTTTAATTAATCCGAATTCATGATCATGACCTATTATTTTTAGTCGATGAGTGCACAGTAAAGAGAGATGTAATTATAGGTTACTTAGAAATAAAGTAAACCCAGTTAAATAAAAATGTTAAAATAAGTGTCCAGTCATACAGTGGTTTGCACTAGTAATCACTACCTCGGACTCTTGCTGTTTTGTTGCCTTTCAGCCTGGAATTTAAATGGATTTTCTATTAAATTATCAGAAATGAGCCAAGATTTTAAAATAAATGGAAAAAAAAGTGAAAAAGAAATTCTAAAAAATATAAAACTGACAAGGAGTGTGGGCATGTGTATTCACCCCATTTGCTTTGTAGCCCTAACTATTACCTTCGCAAGACCCATTGTGAGTTACATAAGATCCACCTGTGGGTAATCTGTGTCAAATGATCCTACTGTAGATACATCTTTTTTGATAGCCCTCAGGATCAACACCAGTTGAACACCCAAAACTAGTAAAGGCTACCACCAAGCAGGTGACATCATGAAGACCAAGAAACTCTCCACACAAGTCAAAGACATAGCTGTGGGGAAGTAGAGATCAAAGCTGGGTTATGAAAAAAATATACCACACTCTGACAAACAGAGCATTATTAAATCTATTATTAAGAAATGGAAAGATGATGCCCATCCAACCTGGCAAGAGAGGGTTGTCCACCAAAACTCATAGATTGGGCAAGGAGGGCATTAATCAGAGAAGCAATCAACAGGCTAAAGATAACCCTACTGGAGCTGAGCAGCTCCTCTGCAGAAACGGGAGGATCTGTTCATAGGACTACTATAAGCTGCACAGAGCTGGGCTTCATGTAAGAGGCAAGAAAAAAAAAAAGAACACTGCTTAAAAACAAAAAAATTAAGAAATTTGAATCCTGTAAAACGTGGAACAAGGTGCTGTGGTCACATGAGACTAAAACTCTACTTTTGTTGGTCATCAAGGACAATGTCATGCCTGGTGCAAACCTAACACCATCCTCACAGTGAAGCATGGTGGTGGCAGAATCGTGCTGTGGGGACATTTTTTATCGATGGGGACCTGGAAACTCCTCAAAGTTGAAGGAAAAATAAAGGGTACAATATATAAAGAAATATAGACGAACCTGTTTGGGTGTTCCAAAGATTTAAAGATTGTTGTACACAAGTGGTGCCAATCCAACTTGAAGGAGCTGAAGCAGTTTTGCCATAAACAAATGGGCAAAAATCACAGTGACTAGATGCGTCAGAATTGTGGAAGTGTACCTCTAAAAACTTGCTGCTGCAACTGGTAGGTCTATGAAGAATTCTCTTTAAGACTGAACAGTTATGCATGCTCAAGATTTTTTTTGTCTTCCTTTTTTAAATTTCACAATAAAACATTTAAGCTCCTCAAAGTGGTAGTAAATGTATGTAATTTCAAAAAAATCCAAATGGTTAAAATCATTAAATTCCATGTTGTAAAGCAGCAAGACAAAACAAATGCCAAGGGGTTTGGAACGCTTTGCAACCCACTGATTTACGTTTACGCAAACATCAGTCTTTGTGCATCAATAGAAGGGCTTTTAGTACTGATGGTTACATATTAAATTCCAATAAAACAACCAGTTACTTAAGTCTAGTCAGCTCATATGTTGTGGCATCCCAGATAAAATTTGTAACATTTGCATGGATATACTAAAAAAATCTATTCTGACACTGATGCTATAAGAATAAGCACTAGTCGCAGAAATAGCCCCCTGTTTGACCCGTTCTGAGTCACTCATGTCATCCTAACACAGCTGCTCTTGTCTACCCAGATGGAGACTAAACTTCCCACAAGTACTGTACACAACTCACAATCTGTTTACTGCTCATGCTAAAAGTTTGGTGATTACCGAATGAACGGGCGAGTGGATTTATCTTCGAATCGTGCTAAATCTCCAAGTTTAAAAAACCAAATCTCGCTCACTTACAGAGGATTATGTCTCAAGTCTGAGGCAATAATCTGGCAGGGAAAGCGCCGCACCAACTGTGGCAGACTTTTATCATTACTTTACATCAGAGGCAGGATGTTGCTTTTCTTTGACAGCGCTGAATGAGAACCAGCTGCAGGCATCGATGTGTGCTGATAGAATGTGTGTTTGTCTGCGTGTCTCTTTCTCACCGAGTCTTTCTGGGAAAAACCTGACCCCAATTCAATACCAGCAAAGCAGCATTTTCTTTTCTTCTCTCTCTTCCTTTTTTTTGGCTCTACCCCTCTTCCTTATTATGTTTTGTTTACTCCCCTTGAAGTAGCCCGACTTGCCCCCCCGCACCCCTTCTTTTTTTTTTTTCCCCCCAGTCTTCCACAAACCCACACTGACTCGTCCGCAACATGTGTCCCTGCATCCTACTGCTGTGTTTATCATACCAGCATTTGCCTGCATTCCCCACACAGAGAGCTTGTTTTGTTTGGAGAGGCAAAAGAAAACAGTAATGTCGACGGCACCCCCCACCAGCAGCCCAGATGGTCGACAGAGCTTGCATATGCACTGAAACGACGGCACACATAAAGACTTTAAAGATATTCCGTTGCATTGCATGACGAGTTATGGAAACGACATTACCATTCATTTAAGAATACGGAGTTCAGACACAAACATCAGAGGCGCTGACTCTAGAAAAACACGTGTTTGGTAGGAGCAGAGGCTAATTTAGTCTATAGGCACCAGACATGTGGGTGTTAGGATTGTTTGAAGAATAACAAACCCTTCAGACAAGGCAGAATAGACTTTTCTATCAGCAGCAATGCAAGCTTTCTCTTTAGGAAAAGATCTAGTAGGAGAATATAAACAACAAAGCCTCAAAACAAGCCAGAGATCTGCTTGCCATTGGAAATCGATAGTCTTCATTTGGTGCAGGCACTTCCTGCTCCAAGACCACGTGACGCAACCTATGGTCAGAGCTCTGACATTTTCAACGTCTGTAATCATTTTGCTGCTGCGTCTTGTTGCTTTGAAGCGCAGCTGTTTGGCAGGAAGCAACAATTCTCCCTCTTTACCTTCGCTAAAATACACACAGAGCCATGCACAGAAAAACACCATTATGGACATTCCAAGACTCGGTTCAATATTGTTCAATATTTTCAAAATAATAAAGGTTTAAATTGGTCATACTGGCAAACCCATGGCAAATTTTCAGCTACAAAACTTTGCTGTGGAGTTTATTATTTATGTTTGACATATTCAATCATTTTTTATTGAGGCTTTGCAGCAGAAAAAAGGCAATGGTCCTGAAACATTTTTTTATTTACTATTTTTTGCTTCCTGTTTATTTTTGAAATGTTTTGCCAAGCTCACCTTTGTTAAAAGACAGTTTAGATTTTTGAAAGTGGGGTTGGTTTTAAAAGGCTATGAACAATAATGTCTTTCCTGTTATAACCAGCTTTTTGGACAACCTCAGTTTGGGGAAATTGAGTTTAACTTTGACCAGATTGCCGAAGAAGAAAGTGGATTATTGCCATTTTAAAAACAACTACAATCTCAAAAATTTTATAGCAGTTTACGTGAACTCTAGATTTGTGACAACCAATCTGTTAGTCCTCAGAGTATGTGTTGGGAATGACTCTCAGCTCAGTTTTACTTCAGTACCTGTGAAACTGACTGAAGTGTAACCATATTTGTGTTTGCTAAGACCATCTATATGTAGCAGCCATCTTGAATTAGGTTGACTCTAAAAGTTAATTCAGCAAATGATAAATATGTCAATTTTGTGTTGATTTTTAAGCTGTTCCTTAGTGCTGTAACAATAAAAGATGCACACACTTGTACGAACAAACACACGTGTTCTTGACTTGATCCTATTTAGTTTTTATCTTGTTTTTTTAACTGCACGTTTTTTTCTCAAGTGCCAACATGTTGCTATGTATTGTACTCTGAAGTAATTATATTTTGCTGCAGGGTGTACTTTGAAGTGTGAGCTCAGTATGCAACCTGAGTGTGACTCAGTCTTTATTTTGCCTCAAGATAAAACCCTCTGTATTCGACCAATTTTCACCTCTATAGGAAAGTTTAAGGGAGTTGGCAAATATTCAAATTGTTTTCCCAGTTTTCTAATAGGAACAAGCTGTGTTAGTGATTTGCCATCAGTGGGCTTTTGACACATATTATCACAAGTTTTATTTTTAAAGTAAAAAAACAAAAAAAGAATAAAGATGGCTTTTTTTGAGAAATCTAAAAGTGCTAATTATCTCGGAGTTGATTTCTATAACTATGAGATTCTCAGTTAGTGAGTACATTTCAATACAAATGGAAACCATGTTAATACTCGGGGCTATTTTCAATTTTAGCACCGTTGTTGGCTGTGCAGATTAATTTGACGGGGCTCTGCTGTTTTGGTAGCAACCTGTCATGGCAGAAATGTCACTGCTGACTTTTATTGACTCCTCAGCCAAGGAGAGGCCAAGGTGGAGATATGCTTTCAGTGTTTGTTTGTCTGTGAGTCTGCTTGTTTGTTTGCCTGTCCGTCAGTGAGATTAGGCAAATACTGCCAAGCTGAACCTCATGAGCCGCAGAGGATTGGTAGATCATTCTCGAAGAAGGAACCATTTAAATTTAGGTTCAAATCTGAACAAAGATCTTTAAAATTACAATACAGGCATGGGCTTGTGGTCCTCAAAAGCTCTTTGTGTTTGGGACTATATTAGTTATTTGTAAAGAAACCTGGAGGAAGGACAAATTAAAGAGCCTCCTTGTATTTACCACTATAATAAAAGAGGAGAGTAGGTAAAATGCACTAGATACACTTCTAAAAAAGCAGTCAGTAAAAGTTGCAGAGGTGGACTGGGAGTAATATTTCTCAGTGATGCCCCAATTTCCTTTGTGTATGCCCTCGTTAATAGGAGACTTCCGTTACAGACACAAACACAGCTCCATGTTTAAATGGAAGACGAAAAGGTTATTGTGTAAGAAGTGCGGTCTGCTTCTTATTTAAGGATGGTAATTGGATAATGATGTTCATATTTCAAACTGCTCTCAAAAACTTTTGAAATAACCTACAGTGCAATTACGTCTATAGTACAAGTGCAGAAAGTAAGTCACAAAGGATAGAAGTTCATAAAAAACGGAGTCTTTAGTGTTAGAAATAATGCAGCAGTAAAAACAGTGTAAGGCTGCACATGTGCTCATTAAATGAATATATGTAACATATGTAAACTTACAGCTTTTTCATTTTACCATTGCCTTCTTAATGCCAAATACTGTTCTTAATTCAACACAGTTGGTCACAACTTTTTTTTCCATCCAAATCAAAGTCCCAGATGTTTGGGGCTGCCAACGGCTACTTTTTCAGAAGCTAATTCAGCCCAAATGTTCTACGCAACAAACACCAGCTCAGATCACACCCTTTTACTGGCTTGCCCATAAAGCAAACACTGGCAGAATCTTGCTCATTGCCAAATTGTCCTTTAATGTGATCTCAACAGCACCAATACTGAAAATAAAATACACATGCCACTGTTTTTTTTTTAATATATACTGTCAAAACGGTTAGCCTGTTGAACAAGTGCATCTAAGTTTGTGCAGCAGCTAGCCGTGAAGCTAATGCTAGCTTGCACACAAACAGTAACAAGTGTCAATTCAATATTAGCTATTGGCACTTTTGTTTTTGTCCTTCTCTGTAACATTGCTACAACTAACAATGGGTTTTATTTGTGTTAGCATCTCCATTTGTGAAGAAATAAAATCATATTTTTTGCTGTTTGGGCTATTTTACAGTATAGTTAGGTTGCTGTGTTCTTCATCCATTACAAATGGGAGCGTTTGCATTCGCGCTTTCTGTGCTAACACAAATACTTTGCTAGTTTAAATGGATCCATTTAACAATTTTGTTAGATTTGTGTTAGAGAACATATTCAATTTAATTTCAAACATTCTGACCACTAAACTTTGCTTCAAGTGCATATCATATGTTGCTTCAAAGGTTCTATAAAACCTTTTTCTTAAGAGGAAGGGGAAATTACCATAATTTTAAGTCCCAGGCTGTGGAAAAATGACTCTGGCTGGCTGGGGGGTTAATGAAACTTCTCTCCCTGAAAAGTGTAACTTGTAAATTCCAAATGCATTTTATGGAAATGGGTGGTTAACTTCAGTTTGCACCCCCTCCTCCTTTTATCATGACCTTTCTTCTGTATGACTCAGGCCTTTTCAGCAGGGCTCGAGTAAAACACAGTATTTACACAGATGCAAGAGAGTCTTTATGAGTTTATGTGAAACGTTGTATAAAATAATGTTATATAAGGTGATAAGATTTGGGGCAAAGTGTGGCACAAAGCCTGCTGGAGTCATTTAAGGCTGTGCGGTGGCATTACTCTTGTTGATTTTTACCTCAAATGTTTTCCTCGCACTAATTATTGACAGTATTGTCCAATTTGACATGTGGACTGAATGAAAAGGGCATCAATCTTTTCCTGTTTCATTGTCTAAAGTGCAACTTTACGACTTTGTCATCCACTCTGAAAACTACAAACACATTACGCATGCCTTTGTGGCAAATTCTCCAAGTCTTAGCCAAGTCTAGGCCAAAGTGTTTTTTATGAAAATGAGTCTAGACTAAATAATGCACATCATGTGTTGTTCAGAACATCTGTTTTGAATTGAAAATTCCCCCCATCCCCCGTGGAAATGCAGCTCACAGAATAATTCATTAAAATCCTTGTCACAAAGAAAAGAAAAAGTGAAAAGTTAATGGCATGTCATATTCAGCTTTTGAGAAAAATTAACATGTAAGATTTAGTCTCAAGACTCCAGGTTTTTTTTTCTGGACACAACAAATACAGTGGAACAATGTAAAAAAGGTCTGAAGAATTTCAAATAAAATTATATATACAATGCAAAGCATTTTTTTTTTACCTGATTTAGCATAATCAGTCTGCCCAAAACCACTAAAGTTGGGGAAAGTCCGATTTAAGAATTCACGTGTCAAACTGAAAACAGATTGTGCTGCTGCTCTTACCAAGGTGGAGGGTGAGATTGACAGAATTGGGGTACTGGATGCCATAGTACATGGACTGACTCTGCCACCACGTGGGCTCCTCATTTCTGTGAAAGTCTGTCAGGAGGCTGGCACTGTGGCTGAGCTCTGGATCTGATGCATTACAGTAGTGACATGAGCGCGTTGAGCCAGTCTGCATGCAGTAGTCTTCAGGCGGGGAGCCACACACGTTTGACACCACCGCAGTGCGATTGAAGGCAATATTCTCAAACTTGGGCATACACCGACTGGGAACTCCCTCCTCATCATAGCAGGAGTCCATCGCGGCCCAAACAAGACAGTAGAGGTGCAGATGAAGACAGAAGAAAATGGATAGGAGAGGAGAACTTACAGCAAAGAACGTATCCATGTCTACAAACGCATTTACTTCTTACAAACTCATCAAGACCTTAACTTGATAGATAATAATCCTACATCAGAAAATGAGCCCAGTCCAAAAGCTTCTTAGTCTAGTCTCTCTGCCTCTGCCCGGTCTTCTACATGTGTTCTCCCTCTGTGGTGTGGAATGAAGTTTGTGCAAGAACCCCTCACTTCAAGAGCAGCCTGAGACAGAGGAGGGACGGGGTGGGGGCTGGAGGATCACGGGCCCCTTAAAACCTCTCCACCTGCTGGTCAACATAAACATCACACCTCCGTGAGTTTCTGTTCACGTTTATTGTCATGTGTGTTGGGGACAATGTCACACAGCACAATAAAATTCACATTTTATGCATCTTCCTGTAACTTGTGTCATGAAATAAAGAATTGGGTAAACTTGTGAATAAAGTAAACAAAATAAACATTAAACAGGACTGGATACTAAAATAAAACTTGTAAATTGGTACTATACCCTACTGAAATAAAAAAACACTAGAATGGTCAGCCACAGCGCAGTCTATGCTAACAAGGTGAAAGTCTGTGCCACCATGTGCCACATCTAGCAAGATGGGTTGGAGACAACAGTCCAATGAGAAGTGCAAAGAGACAAGCAGCAGAGTAAACATGAACATGAACAAAACAGCTGTACAGGGCCTGGTTAACAATGGAAACCAACCAGAAATCCCATTAGTCAATGCAGGAGTGAGACCTTTACACCTCTGAGTTTTGAGATAGCATGGAACAAAGCACCTGCCTTTATATGAACACAAAACCTCAGTTATGGTGGAAAATCCTCTGCAGTTGGCCCCAAAGCAGGACATATTACCAAACGCTGACTATAACAATTTAAAATGGAAGACCAGAGGTCCTAAAACTGTCTGCAACATTTCATCAGGCATGGATCATCTCTATAAAGGAATGATGCTCAGAGGAGTTGTATGACCTAAAGGCACAATTTATTTATGAAAATAGACTTGTTAATGTGCAACATCGCTTTTTCCAGCTAGATCTACTGAAGACCCTGCCATCATGAAACACATATCCCTATAATTCAACCTGACTGTTTGAGATCTTTTTTGTTCGCACCCATCATTTTGTGATAGCTCTCAGCAAAAAAAAAAATAGAAGCTATGACAAAGTCATTAATGTATAAAATACTACATTTTCATATATGTACAACAAAGCATGCTTAGAGTATAAAGCATAAAAACAAGTCTAAGGGTTTTGATGCTAAAAATCAGATAATATCACTTTTAAAACTGACTATATGTTGAATAATCCAAACCAAAGTACAAAGTAATCACAAACATAAGGGTAGTTTTTAAATGCCTCCAGAGAAAGATCAAGAGATTCTGAAGCTGGAAAAGAAATTCTGAGAGACGTGTACAGTCTGATGAACAGTCTTGCAGTAAAGGTGTACCGTAGCAGAGCTACAGGGAATGGGTCTTTCCCAAAGCCTGAGAGGCGGAAATCAGGTAGTTGGCCACTACAGCAGTGACTGCCGCAGCTTAGCTCAATTTGAGCAGCATAAAGAACCTGGTGGAGAGGAAAGTTAAAAGAAAACGTGCAAACCCTGAGATATAATATTGAAGTATTAAAAGTCTACGGGTGACCTACGCTGGGAGATAAGCAGGCTCCTCAAATCTGAAAGTGCAGAAATAGCATGTAAAAGCTCCGGTTTTGAGCCAAATGATATGATTTAGTGTGCGAGTATGACCATCTAAAAATACTTGTTTGCTGCCAAAGCACAAAATGCAAAAACAGTTGTTTTCTTACCAAACTGCCTTGACCATGGATAACTTTCTAACCATCAGTCTTTTATCGCCGGTATTATCGTAATATTGTGGACATAATGATGCTATTTTATAAATAGAACATTTCTAAAGTCATTTTGTTGGATATTAATGCAACAACTACCCCAAATTCAAACATACACCAGCTTTATTCATAAAGCCCAATGGTAATTTTGAACTTATATCTTTATTCATCTAGACCGACCAAATGCCTACATTTTGGTGTACAGCAAGAGTAGAAAAAAATCTAACAAGAAAAAAAGTTGAAGCTGCTGTCAGTGTATCATCAAGGTCACCATGGTAACAACTTACTGTGTTTCTCACTCCCTGATAGCACTCTTAATAAGCCAGGCAGACAGAAATGCAGAGTTGAAAGGATGCCACACCCAGTCACATCGACCCATAAGTGGCTGAAGCATTGGGGCATCACACATTTAAATTTTGTTGTTAAATTGTTTTAATATAATTTTATGTAGAAAATATTGATATGAAAAAATAATAATAATTTCAGTGTTGAAGATAAGACGTTTGAGCAAAAAAAACATTGGAGTTGAATGAGCTTTGTGTAAAAACTATTAAAGATATCAAAACACCAGTTTACTCACAAAAAGTCAGACTTTCCTGACCTGTTTAAACTTTAAAGGATGATTCCACTGTGAAGTAAATTTAAGCTATAGAGCTCCAAGGAAGGCTGGGTTTTCTCACTTGTTTTGCCAAAATCCCATTGTTTTGTGTGTTTGATTTCTTTTGCAGGTTTTTTTTTTTAATTATTATTATTGTTTTATTTATTGCAAATTCCATATTACCAAAAGTCATAGTGCACTTTGATTGTCTTGATGTTTTTATTACTTTTATTTCTTTTTTTTAAAACCTGTGGGTGGAGTTACAAATCAAAAATTTTGACAGAAATGGAAGGATAATGGGTGAACAGCACTGACACCCTTAATTACATGCAAAACATCCATGTATTGCAAATAAGACAGAATAAATTGGTTAAAAGTGACTTTTTATTACCATTTTACAAACCTAATATTTATGAAAAAATGAGTAAATGTTTCCAAACTGACACCTACTGTATGAGTTAACTGTTTTAGGGTTTTGTACAAGTAAAAAGCACTTTGAGTCGCCTTGTGCTGAAAAGTGCTATATAAATAAATGTACCTACCTACCTACCTAAAAAAAAAAAAATAAGACATTTATTAGCAGTTTAACAACAGCTCCAGTAACAGCCACATCACAAATAACCCTGATAACTAAGGTTTTATTTATGAAGGTTTATCCTTGTTCATAAAAACATACAGTTTTGCAGTTTGGACACTGTTCCTGTTAAATGCAAGCACGTTTAAAGTTTTTTGGCACATAAGTTAACTGTTTTGTTCCTAATTTTCATAGTAAAATGGCGTGACACTCACTTTATATCATACATCATGGATGTTGTTAAGTTGCAACTGTTCGTAGGGTTAAGGTTATCTCCTCCAGAAAGTTTCCTGCATTTCTTCTCCTCTCTTTTCCCCTTTTGTTGGCGATGAGACATCCCTCAAGAGAAAGAGAGGCGGCGCAATCTTGAGAATTGAGAAGAGGCTTTGGTGCCTGGTTGAAGAGTCACTAACTCTGCTCGCTTGTGATTTGTCTATTTGCATGTGCTTTGTGTGGTTTCCCTCGGCTACCTTAGACTGCAGCGCGTGAGCGAGGAGCACAGGTGCATTTAGATGCTGTACATTTATGATCCCGGTGGGATTTACTGCAAAGTCTTTCCCCCATCTTCCTGTGATTGCTTTGATTTATTGGGGCTCTGTCAGCACTCGTGCAGGTACATTGTAAAAAAGGAGCACATCAATTTGCAGGGAAATCCTCCCTCGGATTTGGATGAGAGTGGGCCAGGCTTCAAATCTGTTTGGCTGTGAGTGGATCAGCCATCATCATGAAGAAATAAACGCCTGTGGAAGCAGACTTTAATTCATGGAGTAGAATCACTATAACAACACGTGTATATGAATTGCAGAGTGTAAAGCGTCGCACTGAAAAGCAACATGTTTGAGCATTATGCTAATAAAAAGAGATGGAAAAAGAAAACATGGCTAAATGTTGCTTGAAAAAAATATGACTGAAGCTTTTTTGTGGGGAGCTGCACACAAATTTAAAAAATGAAAATCCACCCACTTTTAATTTTAGGGTTTTAAATAATAGGACATAATAAAATGATCTGCTCTTTTCCAGGTTCTAAAGTTATTCAATTCTGACCTCAGGTGCACAGAAACACAATATATCCCATCATGCCATTATTTATTGATCTTAAAGGGGACTTATTATGCTTCTTTGAACAAGTCAGGTTAGGTCTGTGGGCTGTACAAAACATCTTCATTACATTTAATACACTAAATCATTCTCAGATATTGAGATTTCACCTGATCAGTTCTGCCTGCTTTGAGCTCATTTCAGAATGAGCAGTTTTAGGGCTACGTCACTATTATGCAAATAAGCTGCTGTTGGCCACGCCCCCCAAACATCTGACACCCCACTAACACACTACATTAAAAAACATAAATACTCACTGAAGGATTAAACACTGCAGCTCTGACACACATTTATATCGTTAATAATTCAAACTCTAAGGATTCTGACTTTGGGACAGGGGCACTTAGTGGCTCTGAACCACCATTTGTCGAGTTGGACAGCGTGAATCAGCGGTCCGAAACCCGACTGGTAGCGGGTTGGGACAGCAGCAATATAGACACATTCTATATTGCAGCCGACAACAGAACATTTTCCTTTTCCAGCAGAAAAATCAGCAGAACTAACGTGATGGTTTTGTTGTAATGAAGTGGGCGGAGCTCCACTTGGGTTGCTTGGTGAGGGGCTGGGCTCAGCTTGGGGTTGCTAATAACGGGGATTGTGACGCAACAATCCTGATGTTTTTGAAACGGGTCATTTTGAAAACATTTACTTATTGTCAAAAAACGGCTGGGTGGGTTCTTTTTCTTTTTGCATTTGGACTGTTTCTATAAGCAGTAGATACCCAAATGGAAGTACAAAAACATGCAAAAAGTGAATTTTGCATAATAGGTCCTTTTTAAACAAAGCCAAAATGGGAGAGCATTGTAAGTAAACAGACCCACAGCATGAGTGGCAAGAACTTTTTGGACTCTTTCAGTCTCTCATATGGTTGAGGAGAATTTTTGTCCCATTCATAGAAAAGTAAATGGTTGACCCAGTGACTGCAGAGAGCCCCGGTCCTGTGGCTGCAAAACAACCCCAAATCATCTTTCTTCTTTCAACCATTCCAAACAAGCTATTCTGTAATTGTTAAGTCTTTTTTTTTAATGGAATGTCATATTCTTTAACGCTTATCCTTGTAACCAAGGCCTGTAGAGTCTGAATTGAAACTCTTGAGTTTTTTTTTTGTATTTCTTTTTCTAAACATAGCATGGTCTGATCCTGAGAATGAATTTGCTGGAACATTCATTCCTGGGAAGATTAACAGCTGTTTTGTTTGTTTTCTACTTCGGGATAACATTTCTTTCTGTAGAATGGAGGTAGAATTAATGAATGTAGTCCTAATTATTTGGAATTGGCTCTGCAAGCCTTCCCAGATTGATGGGCAGCAACGATTGCTTCTCCAAGATTATTCCTTGTCTTTCCTCCTTGGCATTGTGTTGACACACGCCCATATGCCCCAGAACAGCAAACGGCCAAAATTTCTGCTTTTATATACTTGCTGATGACCTGTTAATCACGTGTATTCAATCAGCGGCACCCGGCTGCTACGTTCCCTCTTAAATCCAAAGAAAGCAGCAAGGGTGGACTTTTATTTGCTTGACAGAGCTTTCAAACATTTGTTGTTGTTTAATAAAAAAATGACTTGGTGGAATTGAAAAAGAGCAGACTTCCCTTTTCTCATGACTTTAGGACTTTTGAATCAAGCTGACACTTCAAATTTTACTCCAGAGAATACAGTTTTTGACTGTACCTGACACATATAATGTTTTGGAGACTCAAAGTCTTACAAAAAAAGAAAATCCTGTCAGCTAAGGAAGTCATACTCTTGACTTAAAAACTGTGGGCAGCATTCGAATTGGCTGAATAAACTCAGCATGTGGCCTGCGGAAACGTGGAGGAAAATCTGCAAAACCCTCTAGGGTATACTATAGTAGGGGCCGCCTGCTGTTTTGTAACCATTCAGACAAGTCATCCTTATGCTTCCCTGTGATACAGGAAGAGACGATAGACTCAAGGCGTGAAGCTTAGCTTGTCAGCTTTGTTCAAGCTGGTTCTGTTTGAAAGTTAAATGTCAAATACAAGCAGCAGGACGTAAATATACATTGTGTTCAAAGATTTTAGTTTTTCTGAATCAGTGTGGCGGTTTTTCACTCAGGAGATCAAGATTTTCCTTTTGGAAACACACGTTCTTGTCACTTCCCTTTTAGGACTAAAATGATAGACATCGCAATGTCACGATGTAAAGTGATACATCTCTGTTTAGGGCATTTAACGAAACAGCTATCATTTGCAGCCATCTGGCTGTTTTGGGTGAGATTAGGCTTCAGTATGGTCCATGTTTACCAAAGAACAGCCAGCTCTGCTTGAATGCCTGCCTAAGCTGGTAATCAGGCAAAATGTCTGCCATGCTGCAGTGGTCCAATTCTTCTCAAAATTAAGACTGTGAATCAAAGGACTATTAATTTAAACTGGAGTCTGTTTAAAATGAGATTATGATCAGTCTGTTCAGTCAGATACAAATTCCATCTCATCCATTTTTCTTCTTTTCATGCCATATTTCAAACAGCCTATTGCTCCTCTAGTCCTTTTCCCAGGTGCATCTTTGCTCTCATTCTCCTCTCACCTCTCTCGACGCCACTGATCCTTTAGCCCCCACCTGCCACCTACTCCTTTCATGCTTCAGATTGCTGCAACTGGCTGTCATGATATGAGGCTTGTTGCGCAGACACTAGCAGGTATGGTCTCCTTTTTATGATGACACAGTGTTGCAGCGATAAGCTATGCTTTCAAATAGTGATTTGATGTCACAGCTGTCAGCGGTTCACTTAGCAATGCAGGCGGTGGCTGCCACATCCCTGCAGGGAATGCAGAATCTGACAAACTAATGAGTGCTGCACAACCACCACGTTGTCACAAAATTTCCAGGCATTACACAGCTTTATGAAAGTCCTTTGGAGGCAACAGCTACTGTTTAAATTTACCGTAAGACCTGCAAAACCGTGTTTTAGTTCTAACATTGTTTGACTACTAAAAAGCTCATGAGAGATACAAATGGAACAAATATTTAAATTGTCTAATAGCAAAAGTGGTGGACTTATAGACTTTGATCTTATCTCCTAATGTTTAGACAAAGTGATTTAATCTTTTTTGGCAAGGCTCAGATGGATTTTAGTATTCTACTAACGGTAAGAGATTTAAAAAACACAACAAAACCTTTCATCCTTGACCTTTTGAAAATGTTTTATCTTTATTTATCAGTCTCAGGTGCAAATGATTTAGATTTTCTAGTGTCTTTGCTGACTATCTTTGTGGTATTTAATAAATATCATTTCAATTTGGTGTCAGCGGTGCAGGTAAACAGAGTTGGGAAAAAAAAAACATGTTTACTGCTGGGTTACATCAACAGTCCTTTTCAGAACCATTTTCTATTATTTAGCATTTGAAGACACATTATTGCAGTTTTGTAAATAAGATTTTGCAACCATTCGTTCTCTCATTTATTTTACCGGCTTGATCCTGTTCAGGGCCGCAGGGAGCTGGTGACTATTTCCAGCAGTCAGTGGATAAGAGGCAGAGTACACTCTGGACAGGTCGCCAGGCCGTCACAGGTAAAACAGAGTAATACACACATACTCACACCAAGGGTTCTTTTAGAGTCACCAATGAACCCAACATGAATGTTTTTGGACAGTAAGAGGGAACTGGAATACCCTGAAAGAACAGGTAGAGCAAACTCCACACAAAAAGGCCACAGCTGAGAGTTGACAAAATTAAAATCTATGCGAATACAGCTAAGACAATTTGACCATGAATGTAAATCTGCAACCTCTATATACATTACCTAACATCCGCAGCTGATTAAGATTATTCATCCTAAAAACTAGAAAGCCCAAACTGTTGTGGCCTCAGTGTGTGTAACATTAAAATGATCTCTTTAAGAGGACAACAGCTAGAATGCTTCTTTTGTTTTTAATATTCAGTGGCAAAAAAAATTCCTGGTAAAGTTATGTCGTAAAAGTAAAAGAAAAAACAAAGACAGGAAAAACACATTTCATGCTGTTTGTTAGATTGACATTGATAAACTTTTAGCCTTTTTGTTAGACCTTTAGTGTTGTATTTGTTTCATTATTCATTTCCCTTTGTGTGCATATTTGTCTTTCTGTGTGTGTGTGTGTGTGTGTGTGTGTGTGTGTGTGCGTGCGTGTGTGTGTGAACCCTCCTTAACTGAATTTCATCATCTCATCAAATCACAGTATATCAGTCCTGATCTTTTCTAATGACAAGGTTGTTAATTATGCCAGCCCAGTAACAATAGATAAGGCAGAGCCTCATTAAAACACAAAGATTCTGATTTTCAAAGTCTTCCTTGTCTAATTCAGCTTTTTATCCTTGGTTCCAGTATTGCAAGTGCAACCCCAGCCAATCTGTCACCTGTTCCCCAGCCTACAATCTAACCTTTGACCTAAAAATAAAACTGAAAATCAAAACAATTTAGAAAGTTGCAATTAGTCCAACTCTCTCAATTTGAATGTCTTTACACATTTTCTCATGCCAAAAACATCATCCAACAATGGTACTGTTTGACCCACGAAAAGTGGGCAGTCATGTACTTGCCTATGTGAGTGTTCATTTATCTGTCTGTTAAAATGTCTCATGAGCCATTTTAATGAAACTCTCAGAAAGCAAACAGTGGATATACATCTACAACTTATTAATTTTACAGTCAGCTAGATTCAACATGGCCACCTCTAATTAATGACTTTTCTTTTTTATTGTTGTTGTGAAAACCATATTTACCATGGTCACAAACCAACAGGTGGATATTCCAGGAGCTAATAATTACTATAAGTGAAAGGTTCGAGAGGTATTAGCTTTTGTAATTAAACTGAAAATAATCATTTGATTAAAAAAAATCTAAAAATGTGCAGTAATTAAATCTACATGCAAACAACTTACCAAACAGAGTATTACATCAGAACCTAGAAAAGAAGATTTCTACTTCAAAAAAGTTACCAAAACAGTTCTCTCACATGAAGAAATCAGAAAATCAATAAAAAGCGTAAAGTGTAACCACTGTCAGACTGAGCAGTGATTATGTTTTTAGACTTTGATTGAAATAGTGAATTTTTGTTGCACGGTCAACCAGTTGTTGCCTTGCAGAAAGAGGACCCAGGGTTCAACTCCCAGCTGGGTTATTTTGAAAGCAAGTTTGTTCTGTCTGTGCATGTGTGGATTTTCTCCGGGTATACAGGTTTTCTCCCACATTCCCAAAACATGCATGCTAAGTTATTTGGACACTCTAATTTGTCTCTAGGTGTAAGTGTGTGTGTAAATGGTTGTTTGTCTCTGTGTGGCTCTGAGGTGGACTGGTGACCTGTTCATGATGTACTCTGCCTTTCATCCAATGATCATTGGAGGTAGGCACCCAGCCCCCATGTCCCTGCACTGGATCAACAATTAAAGATGTATACATGTATGGTTGGATAAATGGATGGGTATTTGTTGAGCATAGAAAAGGAAAATAATCTTGGCAGTCTAAATTGAATCATAGTCATCTGTGATCTTCACTCTTGATCAGCAATCAAAGAACAGGTTGTACATTTGGTGTTGATTTCCGACACAAAAATCTTCGGCACAATATTTGTCATGTGAGCTCTTCTCTCCACTGAGTGGAACACAGAAAAGCTTTCAGGCTCTCACAACAGAGAGGTCCCTCTTCTCAGCATGAGATGGATGTCAAAGAAGACCAGCTAAAGTCAGTTTCTCCCAAAAAACATGTAAAAATTTGATTTGTATTTCTTAACAGTTTATTACATTATTTTATGCAAATGCTTTGTTCCTGATAATCTGTTTCCCTGGAATAAGCATTTGCCAGAGTAACATTTTCTTAATTTTTAAAGATGCTGTTTGATTTATATTATGTTGGATCAGTCCAGAACAAATCTGGTGGGAAGGTGCATGTGGTGTACTTGGCCAGCTTTTATTTTAAAAACCCTGCTATAAACAAGACATTCTTCTATTCAATTAAACTCAGAAGGGATTCTTAGTTAAGTTCATATAGGTAGTCTTCAGTATTTAGCTGAAACATAATGTAACAACTTTAGGTGGCTTATTTTCATATAATTTACTTCAGCGATGTGAAGCTAGTAGTTTGTTGACCTTGTTTGCTGGTTTGTAAAAACATAATTCTGGCACACAATGTATTCTCCTTCCATAAAAATAAATAAAGGTCTAGCATTTCTTAAAAGAATAATTACTGTCTACCAAGGTTTCAGGCAAAGATACTGCTTAATGTGCTGCCCTCTTAGTCTGTGTTGGTGACAATCCTCAGCTACTACCTCACCCAATTTTAGCTCAACATCTGTAAAATTGACTGAGATTGGGCCATTTATGTGTTTTTCCAAGATAAATTGGCTCTGGTGGCCATCTTGAATTGGGATGAGTCCAAACACTAATCAGTTGTAGATTTCAAGCCAGAGTTTTGGTCTAACACTATACAGGTTAGAAATTTCTACATAAATATTAAATTTTGCAAAAAAACCTTTCAGCTGCAGACCAACATAGAAGTCATGCATAGCAACATATTTACTCCTTCTGCTAAAGGGAGAGAGAGAGAAATAAATAAATAAAAAAACACTAAAGAAAAACATGGGCCAGAAGAGGTTTCGAGGGGTCCACAGTTTGAAACACAATTTGAATCAAAAAATCAAATGGTCAGATTCTGAAAGTTACCATGTCGGATCAGTCCTTGTAAATATCGCCACACTCATTTGAACTCTCACGTTGATCTTTGGGAACGATATCAAAGGCTTTTTGAAAAAGCAGATTGGATGAAGCAAACTTTCACTGAAATAACAAATTCAAAAATCTAGTTTTTTTAAAAAATTCTTTTTGCACATGGATTTAAGAAAAGCACAGATTTCAAATAAAAAATAAATGACAGAAAAACTATTTAGCTGTTTCAGGTCCAAGGTCGGAGCACTGGCATGATGACTCACTCTGACTTACCGTCACTCTTAAAAGGACTTGAGGCATCAGATGTTTTGCAGTTGTGGAGGCAAACAAGTCATGAGTGGAAAAGGCTGAATGAAAAACAGGGGAAGGAGCCGTTTAAAATGACAGACCCTAATTCACACTATGCATGCTATAATATTAAGCTGAAGAGGTAGCATTAGATGGTATTGACAGAAACTATAAATCACAGGTTGAAAATAACCATAATTTTCTCTCCATTTTCTGCCTCTGTGTGTTTTGTATTCCTCTAAGGTTATTGTCCTTTCTGATCTCCGGTGGCTGACTGTATTTAACGAGATCCACAAATCTCTAAACCTTTTAACTTAAAACCAGACATTAGTGGAGCATGTGACAGAATATTAAACATGATCAGTAGACATTCTTTAGTGTTCAGTGGGACTTGTACTTAATCTTTTTATTCAAGCTTTGTTTCACAGCATTTTGCACCTTTGATTGTTGCCAGTGTTTGTTTCCCCCCCCCCTTGTTTCTTTGGCACTGCTGCTGACTTTAAAGCACTGGGGAATTAACCCAGAAATCTTCAGATTGTCAAACAACAATTTTAAAATATTATCAATTTTCAATGCTACATGCTAGTGAAATGACTGGCTGTCAAAATGAATTAAACACCCAGCAAGAGAGAGAGAGAAAGAAAAATGAACCTGCATGTGTTGAAAGATTATGTGACTGGACTGCAATGATTACAATATCAAATCAAATTAATAACAGAGTTGGCAGAATGGACAGACTGCCTGTCCCGTGACAGTAAGGTGTGGCACCCCCTCAGAGTTGGGTACAAGTAGTGATTCGGTGTGCAATAGAGTCAGACAGCCATTGTAATCTTCCTGTGGAAAGTCGGCCCACAGCTGTTGTAACTGGCCCTGGAAATCTGGCAGATTGGCGCTGGGTCAGAGTTGACATCCAAAGTGATCTCACATATGTTCGATTGGGGAAAGATCAAGGGACCTGGTTGGCCAAAGGAGGACCTCAACACGATTCAAGCAGTCCATAGACCCATAAGCTGTGTGTGGATAAGTGCTGTCATTGCAAGACTGTACTATGATCCTGTCTCAGGAGGGGTAAGACATGCAGATGCAGGATGCCACTGGTATAGTGCTGTGACTTGTTGGTGACCTGAAGTTATACTCTATGGCTCCCCACACTATGATGCCAAGAGTGACATCAGTATGTCGCTCCACAGCTTTGGCAGAATTGGTCCTCTCCTGTTGGTGCTGCCATATGCAGACACAGTGATTCATTGCTGAACATGATGCATCTTTCATCATCAGTTCATGCTTCCTTGTTAAGGCATCCCTTCAAACACAGCCATCTCTGCTCTGTCATTAAGGGCAGTACAGTGTATTTGTAGTGCAGCTGATGCCAGCTGTCATGAAATGGTGTAGCATGACACATTGTGTTGTAAAAAGTCCAGTACCTCTTTCTGGATAGCAGGTGCATATGTTACAGGGTTCTGTAATGATTAGTCCAACAACCTTGGTGTGATCTGTCTTGGGTGACTGGAATCTTCACCATGTGTGGGTGTCCTCACATACCTGTTGGTTCTAACATTGAGCCATGGTGATGTCTGTACACCACACATGCCAGGCACCTGGACAATAAGACCACCCAGCTTCATGCAATGCCACAGTGTGACCCATATCAAACTTTGTCAAATGCTGATAATAGTGCCTAATCCATCTATGGGACCTTCTCTTTGTCTGATAACCACCCTTTTTGACTTTCTTTTGGAGCCTCTAGCAACTAACTGATAACACTAATGCTCCATTTGTAATGCCACCCTCTGTACCCTCTAGTATCCATTGTAGACCAACTCCTTGCAAATTGATTTTTTACATACCCACCAGTGGCCTGAATGTGGAGCAAATTATGTCCAATTTGGACCCTTTTTTGTGAGTGCTTAACTTTTTTTGCCAGTGAGTGTATTATAGTTTGTTTTACGGGAGTTATTTGAACATAAACATAAAATAAAATCCAAAAAAGTAATAAATAAATAAACAAACAAAAAATTACATGCTCTCTATTCTTCAGCCCCACTCATCAAAATAATCCAATCTCACAGCAAACAAAATCTAAACTAGATTTTTAATGTTTACCTTGATGATTAGATCTATCCTAAACATAAGTCGTTCATAAATTAGATTATTTTACTTTATTTTTTTTTTACTATTTATTTTTTGCTTACCTCCAATATATGAATCCCTCAATTTGACATCAAATACATACATCTGTAAAGCTTCTCAGTGGGAAAAGTGTTTATATAATTTGTTAATCTTGTTAAATAAACATTTCCGAACCACAGAATCAGGCTGATAGGATAAAGATCCATATTGTTCACCAATGTGAGCTCAGAGGATCAAAGCAGCAAAATGAGACAACTCCTAGTCTACCTTCTTCACAGCCACCTGCATCCACTTGCCTCACAGAAAAACCTTCAAAAATCTGCAACACATCAAGCCTTCATTTTGTGCCAACACTTAACAACCTGGTGTGCTTGCTCTCTTTATTTCTCGCCCATCGAGCAAAAGGCTACATGTGCCATGCTTAAAAAGCCTTTATCAACAGATAGTGTGTGTAAATCAAAGAGAATACTGCTCATATGAAATGTCTCAAAACAGTGTTTTTAGCATCTGCAATTTTATAAATATTTTTAAAATATTATTTCTTGGAAATTTAGTATGCAGTCATGGAAAAAAAAAGTCCATCCTCTTTCTATTTCAGGATTTTAAGTACCAGGACATAATAAAAAGGTATAAACATGATAAAAAGGAAGAGAGGTTATTCACAAGTGGAAAACATTTAAGACAGTTGCAAATTTTCCTAATAGTGGACATTTCTGTAGTAGTAAAGTCAGAAATTGCAAAACATCCAAAAGCCACATCTCACACTCTACAGCAGTGGTGTCCAATCCTGGTCCTAGAGTCCTAGGGTCCTAGAGGGCCACTATCCTGCATGTTTTAGATGTTTCCCTGCTCTTCAGCAGGTCTTCAAGATCTGCAGAAGCCCATTAATCCCTCAGTCACTCAAATCAGGTGTGTCAAATTAGGGAAACACCTAAAACATGCAGGATAGTGGCCCTCCAGGACCAGGATTGGACACCTCTGCTCTACAGGGTTCAGTTAGCATGTTAAATGTCAAAGTTCATGATGCAATGTCACTGGATAGTAAAAATTGTAGCCAGATAAAATGGATATCAACATTTGGGAAAGATGAGCATGATTTAAAAGCAATCCTTAAAGCCTCCCAGAGTTTCATGAGCTTTACAAGTATGGTCAAATTTGTGTTGTCCACAGAGGGAAGGGATCTTTCTATTGATGTAGGAAACCCAAAGGTGGACTGAGGTCTTGTAACAAAGCAGTGAGAGTACACTAAGGAAAACTGTGTCTGAGCTGTGTTGTAGTTGCAGAGGCCAAAAATTTAAAATTGCAGCTCCCTGGCTGATTTTAAATCCTTTAGATTTGTCTTCTGTTATTGTTACATCATATATATATATATATATATATATATATTTATAGCAAAGAAGACCATATTTTCTTATTCTTCATTCCACCCATCGCCTTGAATCCAATAGGTTTTTATTCATGACATCCCCAGGTTTAGTCATTAGTTTACTGTTGATTAAAAAAGGGCTTTAGAGAGAAAGAAGAGAGCCAGCAATTACCCAGCATATTAATCCCCTTCAATGGCTTCATTAGAATGCTCCACGCACGCTGGTTTCAAGTTTTACATTTAAATTTGACTCTCAAATTTTTACACTGCAATTTGCACTTTTAATTTGCTCCTCCCATAATTGGACATAGCTGCTTTGTGCTTGAGCTGGTTTGTAAGTGGAACCAATGTTCTTCCCTCCCATTTATGTCACTGACGGCCCTAAAGGTTTCTAAACAAAGGGAGAAAAAAAACAACTTTTTTCTATTCGTTTTATATTATCTGTCCACTGACTTAGAACAGATAATATAAAGGGCAAATGCTCAGTGGTTAATCTGCTACAGAAATTATTTTCACTGGAATAATCCATGCTTGGTGTAGTGGGTTTTGAGTATATTAGTAGTTGTAAGTGACAATTGAAAAGCATTTCCTTCTGTTCAGACTTTTGCTCTAACTTTGTCAAATGAGCTGGACTGTATGTAGGCAGTACAGTGGTTATCAGCATTCTTACAGAATGTTTCTTTTTTAAATCTTTGCTGGAGCCTCTATGAGTGGAATTTGCTGGTTCTCTTAGCGCAAGTGTCTGTTTTTTGTTTTTTTTTTAAATCAGGCACATAAGTTTCCTCCAACTTTCCAAAACCTTGCAAGTTAGGTTAATTGGTGATACTTCACTGACTCTACATTGGTCCTGTTATGGTATGGCGACCTGTCCAGGGTGTATGAAGTGTCTCATTCATTGACTACTGGAGATGGACACCGGCTCCCCGTAACCCTGAACAGGATTTAAGTGGCTAAAGTTTATGAATGAGTAGTGGAACTGCACAATATTTTAAAATGTGCAATATTATTGTTTCAGAATGTGCTCAGTTGTGCTAAACCCACATTTTCCTCACTCCTCACTTCCTTTCCTGTCATGATCTAAACCAGATATGGGCATCAAAGCCGTTGGATTAACCAAATGTGTGCAGAAAATGAATGACTGCTACATGAAATTTAATGCTTTATGATTGATTGCCTCTCCCTGGGCTGCCACCTTATCGTGGTGGAGGGGTGTGAGTGTCCCAATGATCCTAGGAGCTATGCTGTCAGGGGCTTCATGCCCCTAGTAGGGTCACCCAAGGCAGACAGGTCCCAGGTGAGGGGCCCGACGAAGTGCAGCCCAAAGACCCCTTATGACGAGTAAAATTATTGGACACAGTGTTCCCTCGCCCGGACGCGGTTCACCGGGGCCCCACTCTGGAGC
>NC_051443.1:11213300-11233501 GCF_001649575.2 Kryptolebias marmoratus | reverse complement strand
GGATTCCCCCAGAGGAGCTGGCCCAAGTGGCTGGGGAGAGGGAAGTCTGGGTCTCCCTGCTTAGGCTGCTGCCCCCGCGACCCGACCCCGGATAAGCGGAAGACAATGGATGGATGGATGGATGGATGGATGATTGATTGCAGTCCAAGCAATGCTTTGCAATGTTGATATTAACTCGCTGATATGGCGATGACAATAAACTTTTGATACAATGTGCTGCCCTAATGACTAGGTAAATGGTTTTCCTTTTAAGTAGAAGAGAGACCTGCATGCAAAAAGGCAAGTGAAACATAGAAAAGAAAAACACAAACAACAGCCATGCCCAAAGCAGAAGCAATCTAACAAATGGTACAATATCTGTTTTCCTGTTACCCCCCTCTAACATGCTGAAGAAACAACATTCAGCTTAGTGTCCTCTATATTAGCATATTTATTAATAACAGTTGAAACTGTAATGTCATATCCCCTCTCTTGTTACATACAGTCAGGCCAATGTTATTTTCTAATTTATTCAATTTATTCTCACGTTTTTAAATCGCCTGCCGTTGAAAGGTGGGTGACAATGTTTTACCTGTGTGTGCATGTATCTATGTGTCTGTCCGTTAGCAAAGTCTTTCATGAACCCCTGGATTCACATTAATTTAATTCTCAATCATCGGATGCACATCTATGACTGATTAACCTTTGAAGTCAACCTATTTAAAAATGGCCGCCACATCTATTTAACGTGAGCAAGCACGAAAAATAGTTTCAACCCCGTCAGTTTTACAGGTATCGAGCTAAAATGTGATGCAGCTGTAGCTGAGTCATTCACAACACATACTCTGAATGTGAGATCTTGCAACGTGTAAGATTGAGTATAATGTTATTTTCAAGGTTTGACCAAAACAGCTTTAGCTCTGATATTTCTCAGTGTGAGATTAGGTGGCATGATAAGCACCCCATGAATAAATGCTAAGCCTTTATTTTTTTTAATTTACTGACAGAGGTTACTTTCTGTTGAACAGAAAACAAAATGCTTGCGGGGGTACTGTGAAGATGTGTGGTAAAATTGCTAAAACCACTTTCCAGGACCTCAGTGACTTGTCTAAGGTAAGGTCTTTGAAAATAACCACATTCATTTTGGCTGATTTGTGTCATCCATTATGAAAGGAGTTCATCTGCTTCTGTCAGGGTGCGGACATTGGTCATCCACATTTTAGGTCTAACGGCTTCAATAAAACATTTACACACCTATCAATATCCTAAATGCTAAAAGAATAAGTTGTATGTAAATGCATATGTTTCTAAAGAGTTCAAAAATATGTGTAGCAAATGAGTTCCTTCGTTATATTTTACTGATTGCTTTTGCAGAAAAAAAAAATACTTTGAACCTTAAAATATTTCAAAATGTTGTAAAAAGGAAAATTTTCAACACTAAAAAGACCCTTTTTTACATGGCGGCAGGGCTTTATTATCTACTTACAACAAAAGCCATGAAAAACCACAAAGCATAGCAGCAGATGCTATATGGTCTAACTGATAATTTGATAATGTATGGGAAAATGTACGCATTTACCCTAATTGGGTTTAATGTGCACTTTGCAAGAAGGTAAAGTTGGTTCACAGCTGCTATTGTTTGGCACTCACCAGTCAGTGCTGATGCCACTGGGATGAACTTGCCTGGTCATATATTAGGATTTAGATTCTTTTTTTTTAATTTTGGGTACCATCAAAAGTACTTTATGCATATTAACATGTAGTGTTTGAAGTATAATAACTTTGGATTCCAAACAATAAAATATTTTCATTGGTTTGTTTTCAAGCAAATTAAGGAATATGAAATAACACTAAAATTAACTTAATGCATGAAAAAATAATAGTACAGAATATTGGAATTCCCCATATTTTGCTTTATAGCCATACAATTAACTTATAGTGATATTTACTCTGCAGTAGATGGAACAAAAAGCCTAGAAACTGATTAAAGTCTAATCTCTCTGTGGAGACACACGACAATGATTCAGTCATACTTAAAAGCCAGATCAAGAGCTGTCTCAAAGTGTTCTATATTACTGCAAATTTTGGAACATATTGGCTTTAAGAGAGGGTGCACGTACGCCATATTTACACACAAATACACACATTTATGGAAGCCTGAGCAGGCAGCAACATCAGGTCGTTAATTTAATAGCTAATCCCCCCCCCCCCTTTCATGAATAGAAAGGGAAATGTGGGTTCTTATGTTTAATCTTTGTAAAATTGACCTCAGTGCAATGTGAATGCAGCCTTCAGTAGAACCCACCCCCCGCCCCACATACACATTTATCTTTGCCCTTTTCCTTATTCTCTCCCCTTCTTTACCTATATGAAAAAAAGACCTATACATTTATACACAGAAGCTTGGATGCGTGCATGAGCACACAAACACACATGGCACATTGTCACACACCAGACTGCCCCTTAAGGCTAATGGTTTCTTTTTAATAGAGTTGGTGATATATTCATTGCTGCTCATTTAAAAGTCAGTGAAGGGAAGAAACGAAGCAGGCTGGGAGGACGTGAGAAAACTGAAAGGCAAGAAGAGCCTAAAAAGAAAAATGTAAAAACTGCAACGTAAAAGGACAGGACATATGGGTGTATGTGACAAATAGGTGCAAATAACACCACGCCTACATCAGGGCTAACATGGAAGGCGGAAGAATGCGGATGTGCAAACAAGGCCATGCAGGTGCCTTGAATAATGTGAAGGACTCCCTGGGCTTTATCCAGGCCACGGTTGCTTTTTAGAATGTTTTTTTTTTTTTTTTAAATCTATTTTAATCCTGTTAGTGTTATGATAGCACAAAACATACACTGAAAAACACAACATAGGATTTTTTTATTTTATTTTTTTCCCAAATAGCCAACTGTAAAGAAAGTGGAGCTGCCTCAGCTCTTAACCCGAGCAGAACAGAAGACTGGAAGTTAGAGGCATAAATATAGGTGAGGCACTAATTGAACTCTAAAATTACCTTAATGTCTCATTTAAATAAGGGTACTATAAGTTAATGATCACTAAAAACCAGGGGGGAACATCAGTGGGTCACATTAGTTTTGAGGTCCCGATTGTTATTACTCCTTTTAATGTGTTGATATGCATCTTCTGATTCCTATAGGCCTTGTTACACTGGCATTATAGTAGTGGTCATTTGTTAGCTAATGGTTTTTCTTTATTGACCTCTTCCAGGCTTATCTCAATGTGGTGGCTGCGATCATTACAAAGGCTAAGAGCTCTGGCGTCTAGGCGCTTTTTTTTTTTCTTTTTCTCAGAGAACTGCCCTATTATTCTTTTTGGCTCCTCTTGAAATTTTGTTCTACACGGCTAATCTGACTGGATTTAGTCTAAATTCATCTTCAATCTTTTATTTCCTGCCTCTCTGCTTTGTGTGAAAACTATGTGTGAGATGATGTGCGGTGCTCTTTGTGACTCATCTCAAGCAGATATTATTAGTTCATTATTACTACTATACATTACTATGTCTTATATTTTTTAAAAGAAACTACTGACAATTTTTTGGAGGGGTGTGTTCTAATTGAATTTCCTTCCGCTGACCTGTTGCCTCTGTTACCTGATGGATGGACAGACACATTCATGACACAGCAAAGACCCTCCCCCCCCCTCCATTATACTGAATGATGACCTTGCTATGTTTTCCACTACACACTAAAACATGCCACAGTAACACAATGCTACATCCTGGGTATCACGTTTACATTTTACATTAAGTTGTTTCCATGACTTTGAACACAGTTTTAGCCTAGGCGTGAGGTCAGTGTGGCCAATCCTGCTTCATAATCTTAGCAACCAAGCTCAAAACCATTGTGGACCTATAATGGGGAGCTCACTGCATTCTTAATACACGCCTGAAGACCTCACCAGGACCCTGTACAGAATGTACAGGGTTTTTATGTTGTAGCAGGGTCATTATCCAGTGTGAAGTGGGTCTTAAAGTGAAATCACATCTCACAGCTCATGAATCTTTTCTAATGGCTCTTAATTATGATGCCTATTATCGTATGTACTGTATGTGATGCAAAATCAGAGAATTAGGATTTTTGCCTCTGTACAATTTGCTGCCTTCAGCTTTTGCAACACAACCAAAGCTGCTCCTGGGCAACTAGACTGTGATGCAAACCACTAACATTCAATAAATTGCCTGCTTCAGTTCATCAATTTAGTTGGTAGATATTTATTTGGTAATTTCAATGAATAAAATTATCAATAGATTTAGCTGGTTCTGTACTAAAATCTTGAGACATGAGTTAGACAATTTCATAGATATAATATCTTGGGTCAATCAAATGGTGGAAACTGAACAGAAAACATTATGCAGAAAAGGTTTTTGAAATTTTCCAGATTTGGATGGACAAAAAACGAATAAGCAGTATAGACTATGTTGGGAATGAGGTCAGTGTTCAACACAGACTTAGACAACTTTAAATAGATGCTAAGGCAATATTCCAGCAGCACTGCAACAAGAAAATGACACATTTTCAAAAAATTTCAAAACTATATTGAAATTTTAAACCCTGAATGTGTCAGAAATGGAGTGCTATACTTAAAAATAAAAAGACCCAGAATATTTTCATTTTAGAGCTCTGCATACATTGGTGTGGTGATGTTCCCAGCCCAACAATAAACCAACTCCAAATTCTTCTAGCGTGTCAACTGTGCTGAGTAAAAAAATGCTAATACAAACATGCTAATGTTACTTGAGGAGTTCTTGATGTAGTTTAAACTTTATTCTCCTGTTTTGATTTTTTCCCATCCAGGATTAGAAAGTCAAATTTTCTGTTTTACTGAATGTGTTTTGAACAAAAATAGTGACAAGAACAGTAATAGTTTAAAATTAGCTCCAGTGGACAACATTTATTATTAAAAGTCTCTCAAAGTTTGAACACCTAATGATGTAAACCTGAAGTCAAGATTGGTGTACACATCTTGGTACTTTAAAGTCATTATGTGGCAGAAAAATTACGAAGCAAAAACTGTTGTATTTACCATTCATAAAGTTATTTGTCATTCATATCTGCACTGTGATGGTTTGATGACAAGAGTCAGTTCAATGCATAACTCTCAACTAGACAGATGAGCCTGAGCTCTAACTCTTTAGCTGTACAACAGGAATGTTAAACTCCACAGCTGGACACCTCATGTGTCAAAGGTGATCACTGTTGATTGCAAGGTGACAGGCTCAAAGATCAAGGCCATGAATGACCTTTTGCTTGACCATTGCAACCATATAACAGAGGAAAATTAAACTGCACAGTTTGTCACCTTTTAGGTCAAGGGTGATCATGACTTATTTCAAGATCATGGGGTCAAAGGTCAACATTACAGTTAACCTCGGGCTCTAGCTCTGCAATAGTGTAATGTAGGAATGTCAAACTGCACAGCTAGACACCTCATGGGTCAAAGATGATGCCTGTTGATTTCGAGGTTCATGGAGTCAAAGGTCAAGGTCACAGGTAACCTCTTTGTTAAATACTTGTCTACGCTCCCACATGTGACCCTTTTGTTACCTCCACTAAGTAAATTATGTTTTCAGTTTTGTATGTTAGTTTGTTTGTCCGTCTGTTAGGAAGATCAGATAAAAACTAATATATAGATTTGGATAAAATATTCAGGAAATATCGGCGTTGTCACAAAAAAAAAACAATGGATTCAATATCGGTGGTGATCCAGATTATGATCCAGATCGCACTATTCATATTCTGGATTACAAACAAGCCAGTTCAGTCCAGCTGCAGTGAGAAATGACATTCCACCACATTAGGACTAAAAAAAAGGACAAGTATTTGGACCCCCTAAGAACTACTGGTCTTGACATAGTGGGTGATTATATCAGAAAATATCCTAAAAAGGTATCAAAAACTAGGTGCATGTATACACACACAATGAACAAAGAAATTACTTTTTTTCATTTTATGTCATTCATTTATTACAGCCATGTAAAATAGTGTTTCTACCTCAACATGGGTACAGTAATAGGCTCAATGAGTCAAAGGTTTTGACTTCAGATCCAGCACTGACATTTCAGATCAAAGGGAATATGTTTTAAACCCACGTGTCAGTGTTGTGTCGACTCATGCAGTCTGTGGGCGGTTTTAGTTGGCGTAAACTTCGAAGCACACTTGTGATGAACTAAGCACTTCTTTTGCTTGAATCATTAGAGATGCTGCTGCCTGGCATAGGGAAAAAGTCATGCAGCTCAACTGGAGGACAGTCCATGCCTCAGCATATATTAGTTTGTCTCCTCATACCTGTGTATCCAACTTATTAACATTTCACCCCTATTCTCCATTCCTTCATCTCATTAGTCTCTTTTTTACTAATCAGACTGTATGCTCTCACCTTTCCTTTCATTCAGGACTTAACCTCTTGCTCCATATTGTGTGTGTTATACACAGGAAAATGTTGCACACTGAGAACCTCAACTCTCATAATAACACACTTTTGTGGTGAACCTAAGTTTGCCTGTTTTTTACAAGTGTCAGTTATTAAAATCAAATCAAATCAAATAAAACAAGTAACAGAATTTCACTTTAGGTCATATAATAATATCAAAAGCTAAAAAAAATATTAAATGAATACATTTTCAAGACTATAATATTGCATAAATAATTAGATCGGATGTTGTTAAATTGTATCAAAACATCTACAAATACAGTTGTAATGAGGCAGGAGAGGGCAGTGGCATCTGTCATGCAACAAGGACTAAAGTTCAGTCATCACTCTTAAGATTAGCTGTGTTTAGGTATTAAAAATACAAGTTTAAGGTTGAATAAAAAAGTACATGTTTAGGTTAATGAACAAAACATGGTTGGAGATCAACACATCACACGAACACTGCCCTAATCAAAAGAACAAGCAACAAAAAATATTAAAATTTCACAATTTTTGAGACTTTCTTTTTGTAACATTGTGTATTTTTTTGCTGCTGCCACTTATTTTTCACGTGTCTTGAATATAATTTGTATTTTCATTGAGTGAGTACTTTCAAAACAAACGAAAAAAGTTTCAAAAATAGTTTGATAATTATTATTTACCTATTATCCAGGTGAGTTAAAAAACAGTTGTAAATGTAGCTTGAGGTGGGGTGTTCACTATCCTTTAGGGTTTAGCTTACTTTTCTAGTTTGCAGGGGTATTTCAGATCGTTTGAAGTGGGGGGAAAGGTTCGGAACAATAAACATTTGTTCTGTATCATTTACAACATAGTCAGAATCAAGTATTTTAGCAAAGTCTAGAGTTTAAAACATGGCAAGTAGGAGACAAAGGTCAAGTTAAGCATTCACAGATCTGTTCATATTGGAAGGATGTTGTCTATTGTACCAAAACATTTGCTAAAAGTGGTCTGACTGCTGACAAAAACTTGTTTTCTAAAAGGCAACATCGTAAACATCGTTTTTTTTTTTTTTTTCCTGCTCTTGGAGGAAGGCAGACATGTTTCTTTTCTCTATGTCTCCTCGTGCCCCCCCCCTGCCTTTTTCGAAGCCTCTTTTTACATATTTTCCAAAAATTTAAGGAATATGGATCTGATCAGCTGGTTTCTCAACACAATTGATACAATTTCCTCGACTGGGTGAAGGAGAGTTCAGTCTCGGGATATGTCTCGCTGGGTATACAGTGGATTCCTGGCAGGAGTGGAAGACTGTGTACCTACCGACGTGGAGGTTCCTTATATATTTGGGTTTTTGATAACAGGATTTCTGCTCTTTGGACCAGGCAGTTACCTGGATTATCGTGAAATTCGTTGATGGGTTCATGGATCGACCAGCACTCAGACTGTAAACAGGAGCGNAAATTGCAAACTACTCCGAACTGGCTGANTATTCCATCATCAAAGACAATGGCCTCTGGACTAAATGCAATTTCTGGACTCAGAATATGGAAAAGGTTAAAATCTTGGAGAAGCTGCTCGTTTCGGAACAACAGTTTGGACCTTAAATTTGGCTTATTGGATCGAGAATGTACCAGCAAAGACTTCAAGGCAGACTCAAAACAAAGTCAGCCTGTTCCAAAACAGTTCTATTATCTACATTTGGCTTCCCGATGTGGCCTGGAAGGCCAAAGTCTTATCAATTCTCCCTGGAATTTATGTCAACAGAAGCTCGTTGCCCTCTTGCCTGTAAACATCTGTGAACGTGATTCATGGACTTTTCTGCAAACACACACAAACACACACACACACAAATGCATCATACCGCCTCCTACCGTCTGGAAACAAACATACACATTCTCATACTCATACTCTGCTGTCGCATCTCTCTCACATCTCTTTGTCTGTAATTTTGTTCTTGTGTTGTAAAGCACTTTGAGTCGCCTCGTGCTGAAAAGTGCTATATAAATAAATGTACCTACCTACCTACCTACCTACCTACCTAAAGACTCGAGCTGACTTGAACCAACCACGAAGGAATAAAGACTTAACCTGCAGTTCCTTCAAAATAATAAAAAAGGCGACACAGATGTAAAGTCACTCCTCTGTGTGTGAAGTCCTGTCCACCCTCACAGTACGCATGAATAGTAATATTAATGACTGCTGGCAGGATGGGGAGGTCTGTTGAGTTTGAGTGTGGAGGTAATGAGGGAAAACCTTCCACAATATTTGTTTCCCTGACTGTGTTTGGCAGCTTCATGGATGGCTTACGCTGAGACAAACAGAATTAAGTGGGCACAAAAATTATTGATACTCATTTCTCTGCTTCACACAGCCATCCTATGTGTGACAGTTGGAGTCTAAAACCCAAAAGGCTGTTTTTACTTTAAACTCGGTGGCTGTTCATGATGACTTTCTTCAGAACATTGACATATTGACACAGCCATGTCCTGTACACAGGGGCATTGTTAAATAAGGATCTGGCAAGCAGTAATATTGATCATTCTGATGACTGTCAAAGATATTACAGAAGCTGCCCAATTTGTATGCTTGTTTCTAACAGCACTGGCAGAGGTTTTAATGAGGGGAATGATTGTCATCATTTGAAGAAAAGTGCAGGTATTTAAAGGAAAAAAAAAAAAGCATCATACATTAATGTCTGTAATCAACAATATCAAAAATAAATCAGTCACATCACTGAAGGGAATTCCAGGGATAATGTTAATTTTACTCAAATTTATAATGTTTTTTGCTAATTTGCAGTCTAATCTAGAGCCAGTATCTCACTGGGCTGTGACTACTTATTGACTAGTTGGCAAATGGCTTTCACAAGGACCTCTCAAAATTCTTTTGAAACATTTGTGGAGGCTCTCAATTTAGTTCACAGAAGCTCACAGTCTTATTGCCTTAATTTTGAACACATTCAGAAACACTTTGTGCAACAAATTGTCTCTCCTACCTGATTGTGTTCCTGAGTATAAGGAGGTTCTGGAGTACACCTCTCACCTGTCCGATCTCAGTCCTGAGTATGAGGGGGTCCCAGAGAGATGCCTCTTCAATGCCTGATCCTGAGTCAGAGAGGGCCTCTGGGAATGCCTCTCAGTCACATGTTCCTTTGTCTGAGCCTGATGGCAGCAAGGGGGATGCCTCTCTAATGCCTGTTCTGTGTCTGAGTACAAGGGGTCCAGGGAAACACCTCTCCAATGCCTGTTGTTGTGTCAGAGTATGAGCGGATCTAGGGGGACGCTTCTCCAATGCCTGATCCTGAGTTCGATGGGGTCCAGGGAGACAATTCTTCAGTGGCCGAGCCTGAGGGGTCCCACTGAAGTCCTCTCCACCAGATCCAGTGACCTTTGCCAAGGTCAATCTGCTTCTGACACTTCCAGTCTTTGATGTTGACAGCTTGGATTACCCTTCTCTGCCATGCCAAGGTCCAGACACTAAAGGGATATTGCTGGATGACTCGCTGTCTCATCTGCCTGGGCAGGCCCTGGGAGGTAATATAACAAGTTGGGGCCGTTTGTGATCTGTTATGTTTTTTGTTTTTTCAGATTTTTTTGTGGATCCTTGTTTTTCAGTGTTTTCAGTTTATGTTTCAGTACATTTCTGTACAAGTTATTCCTGCTATTTTTTTTCTTTATCAGTTTTTTAGACATTCTTCAGTCATTCTGTTTTCCTGCCATGTTCCTGCTCATAGTTTCACACAGCTACTTGTGCTTGTCTTGTCAAACACACCTGTCAGCAACTGATAATCTACTCACCTGTTTCTACATGTCAATTATCTCTCTCATTAGTTATAAGCTCCTTGGTTCTACTCATTCTTGATTAGATCCTGAAATGTAAGCGTTTGTTCTGCTGCACAACTGGTTTTGTTTTACTGTCTGCATGTATCTTTGGGTCCAAACCATCCTCCAACACCACAACATCACAGCACTATAAACTACTGTTTGAATTCTATTTTCATGTGGAGTACAGTGTACTTAGCTTTCAAAAGTTTACATTTCACTTAACATGCAGATCTTGCGAACGTGCACAATTTCCCATATCAACGTTTTAGGTGCAGCTGAGGTGGATGGTGTCCATTTTAGGGCATCCTTAGGTCTACAGGTGTTCAGTGTTTAGATGTGGACCGTGTTCTCTGCTACATTAATTGCAACTTAAATGCAAAGCATATGGACATTAAAAGTTGAGCAGAAACAGTGCTAAACATTAATTGCAAATGGGGACTTTAAAACGCGGTGCATTTTTATGGTGTTAGAGCTCAGCTGTTCGAAAGTTCAAGAGAGACAATCAAGTGCCATATGCTCCTGAATGATATATTGCAGGGTAAAATAATCACTCCTTCCTCTCTTTTCCTTTCTCAATTTCTGCTGACTATAAGGGAGTAAAGGAGCGGAAGGACAGAACACTTACCCTGTATTAAAGGTGGAACGTGTCTTCACTGATATTGTTCGTTTTCACACACCAAGGCTTTATAGTGCTCCAGTCTCTCTCTAATGATTCTTATCCTATCATCTTTTTCACTGGGCTACACTGTCTTGGTTCAACAGTCTCTGCCTTCCCATTAGCACATAGTCTTCCTGTGTTGTCCCTAAAGTTTTCATTTTCTCTCCCTTTTTTCTAGTTAATTCCTTTTATCCTTCCCTCTTTATTTCTTTTCTCCTCTCTCCCACTGTGGATCCCCACAGCTTCTGTGCTCTCAGGTTGTCAGATAAAGGTGAAGATCTTTTTTTAGAGTTCCTTCCCAGTCTTTTTTTTTTTTTAGACATTTTTTTTAGACTTTTTTTTTTTTTTTCACCCCCACCCTATCTTCTTACTATAGAATTTTCTTTTTGAGCTCTAGTGGTGGCATTTCTGATTAGGCTGGCGAGAGGAGAAAGATCTTTACAGTGAGTGACCTTTGTGGATTTCTAAAGCTCATTATTCCTCATTGGGCTCAGTTGTGGCACTGTGGGGAGTGGCACAAGTCTGGCGACAGCTGCTGCTGAGGCAGTGCAAATTCTGGTGAATCTTTTTCTTTCTTGTTGTTTTTTTTTTTCTTTTCTTTTCCTTGTTCATTTTTGTTTTAATTCCCTTGACTTCCCTTTCTGACCTTTTTTGTTCATTTTTCTAACTTTCTCAGCATTTCCGTTCCACTCAAACATTCTGTGTCCTGGCTGGTCTTTTATTCGTCTGAGCTTGGCTAGCTCAAACTAGCTCTGACAGAAATGTCATAATCAGTTAATCCCTTATACACATTCACAAAAAAAAGCTCCGCACCATGATTGCGTCTGGAAAGGTCACTATTAAAAACAATGACATTAGGCCGGGGGAATTTTTTTGTTTTACTTTTTTTGTGTTTTAGACTAAAAATGTATTTAAAAGTTATGATTTTTAGACCTTTTGTTACCAGTTCATTTGATAGAACAAACAACCCCCCCCCCCAAAAAATGACTGGAGATTTAGTTTGTCATTTTATTACTAGAAAAATAAATATATCAAAAAAACCCTTGCATTCCTCAAAGGAATGCATATCACTATCCACTTTTCATGCCAGACTTTTAAACAAAGATCATCTTATGATGAGAAGGAATGGAGTTGTAGCTGTTTGGGTCAAACCTTAAAACATTATGCACAATCTCACTCAATACCTGAAGATTTCACAGAATATGTAATAGGACTGACATTCAGCTACTACCACACCAAATTTTAGCTCATTATCTGTAAAATTGGCTGAGTTATAGCCATTTTCTGTGTTTTCTAACTTCAATAATTATTAGAAATATTTAAAACCAAGACATTGCATAATCTGTCCTCAAATTATTTTTTAGGAAGTAGCTGCAGCTACTACCACACCAAATTTTAGCTCAGTATATGTACAACTCTCTGAGCTATAGCCATTTTTGTGTTCGCTAAGGTAGATTAACTGTGGCAGCTGTCTTGAATTGGGTTAACTCCAAAAGTTTATCACTTGTAGATACACATTCTGTGATTACTTTCTGAGAGTTTCATTAAAATCTATTCAGTGGTTCATGAGAAAATTTACCAGCAGACATACACACACAGATATGAGCGAAAAAACAATATTGCCCACCTTTTGTCCAGATGATTTGATGAAGCAATATCTGGTTTCAGGTGTCACAAGGTTAGACAAGACAAGCAGTATTTGTCACATTTTATGACATTTTATGACACTCTGCTCTGCTGCTTTGGTAAACCTGTGTGGTTCCTCGATCTGTGACATCTTTATATACAACCTGCATCCATGGTCTCTATGGTACTGGCCTATAAGTATGGTTCCTCACCACCTCCATCACTGTCTCATTGTTGAGTCCAAAGCTGTGCCACAGATCTATGATGGTCAGTCTATACAGCACAGACTCTGTTTCTATGTCTGAATGGAAATATGTTAGCTAATCCAGCTGGATTAATGAGTCAGAGATGTTCCTATAGAGCAAAGTTTTAGCCAAAGCAAAATCACAACAGTTTCTTACTTCATGCTGTGTAAAAGCAGCTGTTCATAATTTATCTTATTACCCAAAGGATATAAAAGAAAAAGCAATGGTATAGTCATTCTCTGTGGGATAGCTTCAAGTTGTGCCCAGCTACTGGCTCTTTCGCCTTGCTTCTGCCTCTTAGCACACTGCATTTAGTTTGCCCTCCAGTCAGCTGCATCCTCAGCAGTTCACTTCACGGCTTCTTCTCCATAATGTGAAATCTATAGTCCTCCTTCTACAAGGTTTCTCCTGTTTTCCACTGAAGTTAGCTTCACAATATACTGGAATGATTTTGTGGCTTCAATTCTGGTTTTGAAAGCAGGGGGAAAGTTGAAAGGACTGTACTGTGCACTGGACCAAAATATATTTGGTCTAGTTAGCAACCTTCAGATCAGGGACAAGAACCTGACCCATGTCTTGTAAGAGCTGAGTGACCCTGAACAGAATAATGAATGAATGGCTGTTACTGTTTTGTTGTAACATAGAGGTTCACATACAAGTGCAGTCTTTGTAGCTATTCAAGGCTCATTCCAAGGTTTCAAAAAGCCTGTTAATTCTCTTTTTGGTTTGATTTTAGAAAAACAAAAACAGCAGATATTGAAGCTATGTCACAGTTAGGTCATTGACAAAACAAGTATTGAATACATGAACATTTACAATCTGAGGCAATGAGAAATTCTTGATTCATTTTGCTTCATGCTGTTTTTTTTCATTTTTATTTTCTTGATTTGAGCTCATTACAGCAACGAAACACCAAATGCAATACATCTCAAAGCTTGTAGACACTGACTTAAACTGCTACAGGAGTTGTTCACATTACTTTTCTGCATTTATCAATTTTCTTTGTTTTTTAAGATTTCTCTTAAATGTTCAGTACTGTGGTCAACAACAATTATTTTAAATGTGATACATTAATGCTTGACATGACTTATGAGCTCTTTGCAGGTGTATTTTATTCACAAACCAACCTGCATAAGTTTATGGATGTTTAGTAATTTACAATAAGGTTGGGCTTTGCATAACAACTACTAAATAAAAAAACCACTACATTTGTTTTTATTGAAAACAGTATTCTATATGTACCGCACCATTTAAAGTCAATGGTGTTGTGTAAAGCTGGATTATGTTTTTACTATTCACACGAATAAGATCAAAGAGGTTGTAATTCAAAGGTCAGAAAGATGGTGGTGGTACATGAATATATAATAAACGTTGTATTCAAAGGAAAAGTGCAGTCACTTTGGGCAGACTCTGCTGATTAAATTTTCATGACGTTTGTGCAGATACCTCTAGTAATTTTATTCCAGATGGCTGAGATGCAGGTTTAATGAAGTTTTTTTTTTTTTTTTTCTTCAGTGGAATTTGTAACAGCCTCTTGGTACACACTACAACACCACCTGGGAAAAGGAGTCCCAGTGCAGGAACAGCAGCTTGCCTCGTGCTCGGCAGTCTCTGGCATGTAAATAGAGCAGCTGTAATTGCATGTCATTGAGATTCATTTGGTATTTTCCATCCACAACAGCCTAAATCAGTACAAAAGTGTTCTTTCTTATTTTCTTTTTTCTCCTGACAGTGCCTTTCCGCTCAAATGACTTTGATGGACATTCGTGTTTAGGTAAAGTTCACACATCAAGTGTCATTCGGTCATGCTCATCCTGTTGTGTCACCAGATGCTGTCAGTTTCTTGAACGTAACATGTTATTATCAGCATTGACTGTAATGAGATTACCAATAAAACCAGTAAGACATAATTAAGACATTATTGCATGTCCAGGATGCCAAAATCAGCCTAAATGTATGATGACAGCATGAAGTGTTTGCTCCCTAACAAATATGTCTTCCTTACATCAGTGTTTAATGGTGTAAAAGGTGAGATTAGTGGGACTTTTAGCTTAGCTTTCAGAGAGGGTGAAGGTTTTGTTGTACAGCAATAATTGCACACAATGAACACAACATAATTAGTTCAATGTGAGCACAACAGACATCAGATCTCAGGGACAATTACTCTGTTTTCTTTTAAAGAATCCAATTCATTTTCTCTAATTTGACCTTTAAGACGGATCGTCTATCCTGCAATTTGCAAGCAATCAAGGTGAATTGTGCATCGCATAATGCCAGATGCATAGCTGGTGAAAAAGCAAGAGCACAGCAAGCTGCTGGCTGCAGTGAAAAAATAGAGATTTGATGCATTAAATTTAGTTTTAGTGCATAAGTAGCAAACATGCAGACATGCTGTTAAAGCCAACTGCACAAGAGTTGCCGCAATAATGTAAAGATTTAAAAATTCAAGTTGAGAAATTTAAACTATTAGAGTTTTGCATCCATTCATCCTTCAAGATGTAATAACTTTTCTGGTACTTTAATTTTTTGTAACAACATCATCAGTGGTGTGTACCATGGAATAAAATGATTAGTTTCTTCAGATACATTAAGCTGACAGCGATATGTCAAAATGATCTTTGTTAGATGAAAAGGCAAACAAAACCTACAGTGAAGGAAGCTATTCAGTCCCTTCAGGATTTTGCTGATGTTTTTGTGATTGTTGTTGCCTAAAATGATTTAATTTTGCAGCAGTGTTTTTCAAAAAGTTGCAAGTTGTCATGGGCAATATTTAATGTTAAATATTACAAGCTAAGCCAGGCTTGGATTTCAGGAAGTAAAACCAGGCAGGCTGATGGGTGATTGGTTAATTTTGCCAGTCCCTTCCCCAGGAGGGACTGGCAAAATTGTGACTATTACCAGTTTCATACAGTGTTAAAGAAAGTTCAAACCAAATGAGTCATATGTAATGCTAAATATAATGTAATCAATGCTATTTATGTGTATTCACCTAAACCTTTGGGTTGCTTCAGAAAACTGGATTGCATTATGATTAAAAATTGTTCAGAAACAAGAGCATCCCCAAATAATTCAGTTTCTCATTGGTTGGCACTTAGTCAAACTCCTCCTTTACCTCCTGATGACACTCCCCTTTCTCCTTTTCAAATACTATTTTTGGTCAGTCCTGTCAGTCTCCAAGGTACTTGGACATAACTGTGGTAAACTGGTACCTACCTTCATAAAGTATTACTGAAGCCACATGGATGTGTTCACAGATTTCCTAGCTGTTATGTAATGGTATAGGGCTTCTGCAGGTGTTCTAGTCACATGCATGGCCCCGCACTGTGGCCTGTGTTGTTTTGACACATCTAGCTTATAATCTAATAACATCTTTTTTTTCTTCTCTTTTTACAGTGTACCTCAAAGATTCCACAGATTAAAACATGATTTCAGTGACTTTAAAATGATTACGGTAGCATAACGTTGAAAATCAATCACGTTAAAATGAGTGCTGGCATTATTTTTTTTTTACCATCTCAGAAAAACTGCTAGTTTTAGTCACTTTCCAGCTGTGGACTTGGATACCAACAGTAAGACCATGAGGTGAGCTCCACTTTCAGGTAGGCAAGCCCTGCCGGTGAGGCAGCATGTGATGATGACATGACAAAGGATAAACACAGGGAGGGAGAGAGTCCATTAGGTCGTGTTCCCAGTATCAGTGGTGCAATTGCAGGAATGGGTGTTGTTGATAATTCTCATCTCTCCATCAGTGTGCCTTTTTACAAAATCAATGCACTGTGCTTATCTCCGGTAACGCCGCTGCTCTAAGTATGTGTCGCCCTTTAACAACCGCTGCATTTGAAGCCAATTTTAACTTGGCCCTTCACAAAATCAATCCAGCCAGTGTAATTCAAGCAACTCCAGTGACTTCAGTACTTAGATGTTCAACAACTGCAGCACAAGCTCTTCAGCTTTCTTCTCCAATCCAAATAACATAACTGTGGTTTTCTGAGCAGAAGTGCAGCCTTAGAAGATCTGCAATGCTGTGTCCCAATTTCTCTGTTTCATTTGTTTACACAACTATTTAGTTTTAAAACCCATTATTTGTTACATTTTAACCTTTATTTTTTTTCACTCAAACCTTAAAAGTTTAAATAAGCATTTGCTGAGTTTCTAAAAGCAGACCTTCACATAGTATTGACTTTTAGACTGAATATGTTAACTGAATATTCTGAAAGAATTCCTACCTTGCTTTGTTTGCAGCAGAAAAATAAATTACTACTTAAAAATGTGGTTTACATTTTTAAGCTCAAATTCAACAAATGTAAATTATTTGTAGGATAAATACACTGGATTTTTAGTCTTCTTTTATAAAAAACAAACATGAATACAGTTCTTAGTAGGACAAACTAAGTGAGCAAAAAAGATCCTAAACCCCAAATTTAAAAATGGGAGAATATGCAATTTAGAAATAAATAGATTCTCACATTTAGTTTAATTTTTGTTTCACTGCATGCAATAGGTAACAAAGATTGTTCAAATTTGGTTTTATCAGCTTCTTTAAATGTTCATTCCTGCATTCCAGGGCTGAAACACCTTCAAAGAAGGTTAGATGGTCTCAATATGTCATCTGCTCTCACAACACGTAGACAATGTTTTGTTACTGAGGATACAGAGCAATGAAGCGTTTCAGGTTTAATCCATCCCATTCTTCTCACAAACTGGCCTTAAAGGTGTGTAAAAGTATGAGGCCCTTGTTGTTATATTTCTTGTTTTGAAAATACACACATTTTCTACTTTTACATCCCGGAGCCTTTCGGTCATTTTTCTGTTATTTGTTATTTATCACAGTTTTATGTTTTGTAAAAAGAGTTTTGCTCAGCTGAATTCAGTTTTGACTACATCTCTTAGGCTAAAAATAAAAATAAATAATAAAGAGGGGTCTCAGATAATAAAAACACTGGCAGTGGGGTAATCAAAAATGTGAGATAGATAAAATTCAGCAACTTATTGTTATGGCAGGTACTAAAAGTAGAACTACTCTTTTAAACAAGTCAGAAAATTGCAGAATAGGTTAAGGTAAGGCAGTGAGACAGTGGTGAACAGTATGTTAGCATTCTGACATTAGGAAGTCTTCTGTGGACCCCTGTCCAGGACTGACTTCTTAATCCTGCTTTTAGTGGATTTCTCACTTTTATTGCTTACTTCACTGGAGATTAGCAACAATGATTCCTTTCTTATGCTTTCATTAAAAGTATGCTTACATTTTTATGTAATTATGTAACATATCTCTGAATAACTAATTTGTAACTGCTGCAGTTCAATATGGAGTAGCATTAGCAGATACACTTGGCAGAAGAAGGAGAAACTTTTGCCCCCTTTAAAACCAGACCACATAAACTTAACCCAGACTGAGCAAACTTAACATTGTAGACTTTTCGATTAGTTCCGTTTGGCCTCAAACGGTTGTTTTCTTTAACGCTACATGTCATGCTAAAATGGAAAAACAATCCACAGTTCAGCATTTGCTCAAGCCACTATGGGTTTTAAAAGATGAAAAGTTTTGCTTCTTCTTCCTTACTTGTTGACTACATTATTGTGGTTAAAACTAGCTTAGCAGCATAGCTGGTGTTGTAACTGGAGGCAGGGTTTATTTTTTGAGGTATGCTCCCAGCTGCAGTTACATCAACACTGCCCACTCCCCTGAAGTTTGTGCTGGGCCAGTTAGACCTGCAGGATGAAGTTTCTAATGCAGCCCTGTAGTCTTCTGCATACCAACTCAATCTCAAAAAGTTACTATGATGACTAACATTTCTTTTGGTTTTTCCAGCATCCTGCATTCCTTCTTCAAGATGTCTACTTTTATTGTTTCAGATTAAACAAAATAATCATAATGGTAATATAAAACAGTGTAGTACTAAAAGAAACCAAAGTTTTAACAAGAACGCTTCTTGTGTTTTGTTTTTCCTTGGAAAACTGGTTGTCTCAGAATTGTCAGCACAGAGAACGGAGATTAGAGGGCGAGAAACTCAGAAGGGAAAACAGAATGTGAAATGGAGATACAGCTAGGGAAGGAAATGAAGAAACAAGATGGAGAAAGAATGATGATGCAAGTACGACAGAGAAAGGAGCAGGCAAAGTAAGAAAGCGGCAAACACAAGAGAATGGCATAGCCTGAATTCGTGTTCATCTGTTTGTAGCTCTTCACTCTACATGAACCCCCTACACATCCCTACATTGGAGGAGACATTCTGATATGTGGTACAACAAACATAAATTATAGGGTGCTACCACTGATTACCTATAGCTGTTGGGTCCATTGAGAATGCTGTTTACGGTGTGCTCTCTGTGCCTTACTCCTCCATGTCTCTAACTCTGACAAATTGCACTGTTTTGGGCCTTTCTCTGCAAACCATATCAAATTTCACGCTGCACAGCTCACAAAGTAAGAGGCACAACCAGATGGTAAGAAGGGGATCCAAGTATAAAATGTGAAGAAGTGAGAAAAGAAGTTGAATAAAGAGAGAGAGAAAAGGGAGATACTGCTGGCTACACGTGATGCTGACCAGTTGTTCCTGGAGTTGAAACTTTGGAGCAGAAGTCAAATTTAGTTCTCTAAAACTTCTAGCCTGCTGCTACAAACATAAAAACAAGACACATTGTGGCTATATTGGAATATAAATATGGCCCATGAAATAATATATGATGATTTATAGATAAGGCTTACAACTGTGTCTGCAGAAGCATTTTGTAGGGGGTACTATGGGAGCAGTTTTGAGAGCTATCCAATACCTGTATAATCAAAGTATGAGCTGAGTCCACACTGTCGGCATAATGTCAAGCTGGTTCCCAGTGCACCTAGGACTACACCAGGGCTGATTTTTGTCTTCAGTTTTGCTGTGGTCCTCATAGACAGGATCACAAGGTATACAGTAATCATGCAGAGGAGGATGTCTGGTTTGGGAACTTTAGGGCCACATCTCTGCTTTATTGCAAATGATGTGGTTCTTCTGAAATCACTGTGTTTACAGCCAAGTGTAAAGCAAGTGAACTCTAAGTCTGAGGCCATGGTTATCAACTGGAAAAAGGTAGAAATGCTCCATCTGGGTTGGGGTTCAGGTATCTGGATGTCTTGTGATGGACCGACAAATCAGAGTGCTGTTCCATTCTGTCGTGACATGAAAGGAGCAGCTCTCAGTGTACTGGTCCATTTATGTTCCAGCCCTCACTTATGGTCATGAGGTATTTGTCATAAATGAAACAGTGACATCCTGGAAGTACAAGTGGCTGAAATGAGCTTGCTCCTTGGGGTGAACAGGCTAAGCCATAGCCTGCTAAAACGTAAAAAACAGGGCTAGCCCGGAGTTGAGCTACTGCTCCTCCGCATTGAAAGGAGTCAGCTGAAGTGAATTCAAAAAAAAAAAAAAGTTAAAAAACAAAAACAACTGGACTTCTATTCTGTAGCTGAAGACGTTTCACTTCTCATCCGAGGAGCTTTCTCA